>NW_027225522.1:0-234349 GCF_041296235.1 Equus asinus | reverse complement strand
TGTCTTTGGAAACAATTCAGCACTTTGTGCCTTGAAGCTCTAGGGCAATGTAGCACACCCAGAGCAGAAGTTCTACTTCAGCCAGATCAGGCCTGCAAAGAAACTGCGTTTCACAGCCCTTTGTAAGGGATGTTCCCGGTAGGCTGTAAGAGCCCAATGCAGAGCGAGTTGTTTCTTAGCTTCCCAAAGAGCTGGAAGCAAGATGCTTTGGGGACTATCTCTGTCTTTGGAAACAATTCAGCACTTTGTGCCTTGAAGCTCTAGGGCAATGTAGCACACCCACAGCAGAAGTTCTACTTCAGCCAGATCAGGCCTGCAAAGAAACTGCGTTTCACAGCCCTTTGTAAGGGATGTTCCCGGTAGGCTGTAAGAGCCCAATGCAGAACGAGTTGTTTCTTAGCTTCCCAAAGAGCTGGAAGCAAGATGCTTTGGGGACTATCTCTGTCTTTGGAAACAATTCAGCACTTTGTGCCTTGAAGCTCTAGGGCAATGTAGCACACCCACAGCAGAAGTTCTACTTCAGCCAGATCAGGCCTGCAAAGAAACTGCGTTTCACAGCCCTTTGTAAGGGATGTTCCCGGTAGGCTGTAAGAGCCCAATGCAGAACGAGTTGTTTCTTAGCTTCCCAAAGAGCTGGAAGCAAGATGCTTTGGGGACTATCTCTGTCTTTGGAAACAATTCAGCACTTTGTGCCTTGAAGCTCTAGGGCAATGTAGCACACCCACAGCAGAAGTTCTACTTCAGCCAGATCAGGCCTGCAAAGAAACTGCGTTTCACAGCCCTTTGTAAGGGATGTTCCCGGTAGGCTGTAAGAGCCCAATGCAGAACGAGTTGTTTCTTAGCTTCCCAAAGAGCTGGAAGCAAGATGCTTTGGGGACTATCTCTGTCTTTGGAAACAATTCAGCACTTTGTGCCTTGAAGCTCTAGGGCAATGTAGCACACCCAGAGCAGAAGTTCTACTTCAGCCAGATCAGGCCTGCAAAGAAACTGCGTTTCACAGCCCTTTGTAAGGGATGTTCCCGGTAGGCTGTAAGAGCCCAATGCAGAACGAGTTGTTTCTTAGCTTCCCAAAGAGCTGGAAGCAAGATGCTTTGGGGACTATCTCTGTCTTTGGAAACAATTCAGCACTTTGTGCCTTGAAGCTCTAGGGCAATGTAGCACACCCAGAGCAGAAGTTCTACTTCAGCCAGATCAGGCCTGCAAAGAAACTGCGTTTCACAGCCCTTTGTAAGGGATGTTCCCGGTAGGCTGTAAGAGCCCAATGCAGAGCGAGTTGTTTCTTAGCTTCCCAAAGAGCTGGAAGCAAGATGCTTTGGGGACTATCTCTGTCTTTGGAAACAATTCAGCACTTTGTGCCTTGAAGCTCTAGGGCAATGTAGCACACCCACAGCAGAAGTTCTACTTCAGCCAGATCAGGCCTGCAAAGAAACTGCGTTTCACAGCCCTTTGTAAGGGATGTTCCCGGTAGGCTGTAAGAGCCCAATGCAGAACGAGTTGTTTCTTAGCTTCCCAAAGAGCTGGAAGCAAGATGCTTTGGGGACTATCTCTGTCTTTGGAAACAATTCAGCACTTTGTGCCTTGAAGCTCTAGGGCAATGTAGCACACCCACAGCAGAAGTTCTACTTCAGCCAGATCAGGCCTGCAAAGAAACTGCGTTTCACAGCCCTTTGTAAGGGATGTTCCCGGTAGGCTGTAAGAGCCCAATGCAGAACGAGTTGTTTCTTAGCTTCCCAAAGAGCTGGAAGCAAGATGCTTTGGGGACTATCTCTGTCTTTGGAAACAATTCAGCACTTTGTGCCTTGAAGCTCTAGGGCAATGTAGCACACCCAGAGCAGAAGTTCTACTTCAGCCAGATCAGGCCTGCAAAGAAACTGCGTTTCACAGCCCTTTGTAAGGGATGTTCCCGGTAGGCTGTAAGAGCCCAATGCAGAGCGAGTTGTTTCTTAGCTTCCCAAAGAGCTGGAAGCAAGATGCTTTGGGGACTATCTCTGTCTTTGGAAACAATTCAGCACTTTGTGCCTTGAAGCTCTAGGGCAATGTAGCACACCCACAGCAGAAGTTCTACTTCAGCCAGATCAGGCCTGCAAAGAAACTGCGTTTCACAGCCCTTTGTAAGGGATGTTCCCGGTAGGCTGTAAGAGCCCAATGCAGAACGAGTTGTTTCTTAGCTTCCCAAAGAGCTGGAAGCAAGATGCTTTGGGGACTATCTCTGTCTTTGGAAACAATTCAGCACTTTGTGCCTTGAAGCTCTAGGGCAATGTAGCACACCCACAGCAGAAGTTCTACTTCAGCCAGATCAGGCCTGCAAAGAAACTGCGTTTCACAGCCCTTTGTAAGGGATGTTCCCGGTAGGCTGTAAGAGCCCAATGCAGAGCGAGTTGTTTCTTAGCTTCCCAAAGAGCTGGAAGCAAGATGCTTTGGGGACTATCTCTGTCTTTGGAAACAATTCAGCACTTTGTGCCTTGAAGCTCTAGGGCAATGTAGCACACCCACAGCAGAAGTTCTACTTCAGCCAGATCAGGCCTGCAAAGAAACTGCGTTTCACAGCCCTTTGTAAGGGATGTTCCCGGTAGGCTGTAAGAGCCCAATGCAGAACGAGTTGTTTCTTAGCTTCCCAAAGAGCTGGAAGCAAGATGCTTTGGGGACTATCTCTGTCTTTGGAAACAATTCAGCACTTTGTGCCTTGAAGCTCTAGGGCAATGTAGCACACCCACAGCAGAAGTTCTACTTCAGCCAGATCAGGCCTGCAAAGAAACTGCGTTTCACAGCCCTTTGTAAGGGATGTTCCCGGTAGGCTGTAAGAGCCCAATGCAGAGCGAGTTGTTTCTTAGCTTCCCAAAGAGCTGGAAGCAAGATGCTTTGGGGACTATCTCTGTCTTTGGAAACAATTCAGCACTTTGTGCCTTGAAGCTCTAGGGCAATGTAGCACACCCAGAGCAGAAGTTCTACTTCAGCCAGATCAGGCCTGCAAAGAAACTGCGTTTCACAGCCCTTTGTAAGGGATGTTCCCGGTAGGCTGTAAGAGCCCAATGCAGAACGAGTTGTTTCTTAGCTTCCCAAAGAGCTGGAAGCAAGATGCTTTGGGGACTATCTCTGTCTTTGGAAACAATTCAGCACTTTGTGCCTTGAAGCTCTAGGGCAATGTAGCACACCCACAGCAGAAGTTCTACTTCAGCCAGATCAGGCCTGCAAAGAAACTGCGTTTCACAGCCCTTTGTAAGGGATGTTCCCGGTAGGCTGTAAGAGCCCAATGCAGAACGAGTTGTTTCTTAGCCTCCCAAAGAGCTGGAAGCAAGATGCTTTGGGGACTATCTCTGTCTTTGGAAACAATTCAGCACTTTGTGCCTTGAAGCTCTAGGGCAATGTAGCACACCCACAGCAGAAGTTCTACTTCAGCCAGATCAGGCCTGCAAAGAAACTGCGTTTCACAGCCCTTTTTAAGGGATGTTCCCGGTAGGCTGTAAGAGCCCAATGCAGAGCGAGTTGTTTCTTAGCTTCCCAAAGAGCTGGAAGCAAGATGCTTTGGGGACTATCTCTGTCTTTGGAAACAATTCAGCACTTTGTGCCTTGAAGCTCTAGGGCAATGTAGCACACCCACAGCAGAAGTTCTACTTCAGCCAGATCAGGCCGGCAAAGAAACTGCGTTTCACAGCCCTTTGTAAGGGATGTTCCCGGTAGGCTGTAAGAGCCCAATGCAGAACGAGTTGTTTCTTAGCTTCCCAAAGAGATGGAAGCAAGATGCTTTGGGGACTATCTCTGTCTTTGGAAACAATTCAGCACTTTGTGCCTTGAAGCTCTAGGGCAATGTAGCACACCCACAGCAGAAGTTCTACTTCAGCCAGATCAGGCCTGCAAAGAAACTGCGTTTCACAGCCCTTTGTAAGGGATGTTCCCGGTAGGCTGTAAGAGCCCAATGCAGAACGAGTTGTTTCTTAGCTTCCCAAAGAGCTGGAAGGAAGATGCTTTGGGGACTATCTCTGTCTTTGGAAACAATTCAGCACTTTGTGCCTTGAAGCTCTAGGGCAATGTAGCACACCCACAGCAGAAGTTCTACTTCAGCCAGATCAGGCCTGCAAAGAAACTGCGTTTCACAGCCCTTTGTAAGGGATGTTCCCGGTAGGCTGTAAGAGCCCAATGCAGAGCGAGTTGTTTCTTAGCTTCCCAAAGAGCTGGAAGCAAGATGCTTTGGGGACTATCTCTGTCTTTGGAAACAATTCAGCACTTTGTGCCTTGAAGCTCTAGGGCAATGTAGCACACCCACAGCAGAAGTTCTACTTCATCCAGATCAGGCCGGCAAAGAAACTGCGTTTCACAGCCCTTTGTAAGGGATGTTCCCGGTAGGCTGTAAGAACCCAATGCAGAACGAGTTGTTTCTTAGCTTCCCAAAGAGATGGAAGCAAGATGCTTTGGGGACTATCTCTGTCTTTGGAAACAATTCAGCACTTTGTGCCTTGAAGCTCTAGGGCAATGTAGCACACCCAGAGCAGAAGTTCTACTTCAGCCAGATCAGGCCTGCAAAGAAACTGCGTTTCACAGCCCTTTGTAAGGGATGTTCCCGGTAGGCTGTAAGAGCCCAATGCAGAACGAGTTGTTTCTTAGCTTCCCAAAGAGCTGGAAGCAAGATGCTTTGGGGACTATCTCTGTCTTTGGAAACAATTCAGCACTTTGTGCCTTGAAGCTCTAGGGCAATGTAGCACACCCACAGCAGAAGTTCTACTTCAGCCAGATCAGGCCTGCAAAGAAACTGCGTTTCACAGCCCTTTGTAAGGGATGTTCCCGGTAGGCTGTAAGAGCCCAATGCAGAACGAGTTGTTTCTTAGCTTCCCAAAGAGCTGGAAGCAAGATGCTTTGGGGACTATCTCTGTCTTTGGAAACAATTCAGCACTTTGTGCCTTGAAGCTCTAGGGCAATGTAGCACACCCAGAGCAGAAGTTCTACTTCAGCCAGATCAGGCCTGCAAAGAAACTGCGTTTCACAGCCCTTTGTAAGGGATGTTCCCGGTAGGCTGTAAGAGCCCAATGCAGAGCGAGTTGTTTCTTAGCTTCCCAAAGAGCTGGAAGCAAGATGCTTTGGGGACTATCTCTGTCTTTGGAAACAATTCAGCACTTTGTGCCTTGAAGCTCTAGGGCAATGTAGCACACCCACAGCAGAAGTTCTACTTCAGCCAGATCAGGCCTGCAAAGAAACTGCGTTTCACAGCCCTTTGTAAGGGATGTTCCCGGTAGGCTGTAAGAGCCCAATGCAGAACGAGTTGTTTCTTAGCTTCCCAAAGAGCTGGAAGCAAGATGCTTTGGGGACTATCTCTGTCTTTGGAAACAATTCAGCACTTTGTGCCTTGAAGCTCTAGGGCAATGTAGCACACCCACAGCAGAAGTTCTACTTCAGCCAGATCAGGCCTGCAAAGAAACTGCGTTTCACAGCCCTTTGTAAGGGATGTTCCCGGTAGGCTGTAAGAGCCCAATGCAGAGCGAGTTGTTTCTTAGCTTCCCAAAGAGCTGGAAGCAAGATGCTTTGGGGACTATCTCTGTCTTTGGAAACAATTCAGCACTTTGTGCCTTGAAGCTCTAGGGCAATGTAGCACACCCACAGCAGAAGTTCTACTTCAGCCAGATCAGGCCTGCAAAGAAACTGCGTTTCACAGCCCTTTGTAAGGGATGTTCCCGGTAGGCTGTAAGAGCCCAATGCAGAACGAGTTGTTTCTTAGCTTCCCAAAGAGCTGGAAGCAAGATGCTTTGGGGACTATCTCTGTCTTTGGAAACAATTCAGCACTTTGTGCCTTGAAGCTCTAGGGCAATGTAGCACACCCAGAGCAGAAGTTCTACTTCAGCCAGATCAGGCCTGCAAAGAAACTGCGTTTCACAGCCCTTTGTAAGGGATGTTCCCGGTAGGCTGTAAGAGCCCAATGCAGAGCGAGTTGTTTCTTAGCTTCCCAAAGAGCTGGAAGCAAGATGCTTTGGGGACTATCTCTGTCTTTGGAAACAATTCAGCACTTTGTGCCTTGAAGCTCTAGGGCAATGTAGCACACCCACAGCAGAAGTTCTACTTCAGCCAGATCAGGCCTGCAAAGAAACTGCGTTTCACAGCCCTTTGTAAGGGATGTTCCCGGTAGGCTGTAAGAGCCCAATGCAGAACGAGTTGTTTCTTAGCTTCCCAAAGAGCTGGAAGCAAGATGCTTTGGGGACTATCTCTGTCTTTGGAAACAATTCAGCACTTTGTGCCTTGAAGCTCTAGGGCAATGTAGCACACCCACAGCAGAAGTTCTACTTCAGCCAGATCAGGCCTGCAAAGAAACTGCGTTTCACAGCCCTTTGTAAGGGATGTTCCCGGTAGGCTGTAAGAGCCCAATGCAGAGCGAGTTGTTTCTTAGCTTCCCAAAGAGCTGGAAGCAAGATGCTTTGGGGACTATCTCTGTCTTTGGAAACAATTCAGCACTTTGTGCCTTGAAGCTCTAGGGCAATGTAGCACACCCACAGCAGAAGTTCTACTTCAGCCAGATCAGGCCGGCAAAGAAACTGCGTTTCACAGCCCTTTGTAAGGGATGTTCCCGGTAGGCTGTAAGAACCCAATGCAGAACGAGTTGTTTCTTAGCTTCCCAAAGAGATGGAAGCAAGATGCTTTGGGGACTATCTCTGTCTTTGGAAACAATTCAGCACTTTGTGCCTTGAAGCTCTAGGGCAATGTAGCACACCCAGAGCAGAAGTTCTACTTCAGCCAGATCAGGCCTGCAAAGAAACTGCGTTTCACAGCCCTTTGTAAGGGATGTTCCCGGTAGGCTGTAAGAGCCCAATGCAGAACGAGTTGTTTCTTAGCTTCCCAAAGAGCTGGAAGCAAGATGCTTTGGGGACTATCTCTGTCTTTGGAAACAATTCAGCACTTTGTGCCTTGAAGCTCTAGGGCAATGTAGCACACCCACAGCAGAAGTTCTACTTCAGCCAGATCAGGCCTGCAAAGAAACTGCGTTTCACAGCCCTTTGTAAGGGATGTTCCCGGTAGGCTGTAAGAGCCCAATGCAGAGCGAGTTGTTTCTTAGCTTCCCAAAGAGCTGGAAGAAAGATGCTTTGGGGACTATCTCTGTCTTTGGAAACAATTCAGCACTTTGTGCCTTGAAGCTCTAGGGCAATGTAGCACACCCACAGCAGAAGTTCTACTTCAGCCAGATCAGGCCTGCAAAGAAACTGCGTTTCACAGCCCTTTGTAAGGGATGTTCCCGGTAGGCTGTAAGAGCCCAATGCAGAACGAGTTGTTTCTTAGCTTCCCAAAGAGCTGGAAGCAAGATGCTTTGGAGACTATCTCTGTCTTTGGAAACAATTCAGCACTTTGTGCCTTGAAGCTCTAGGGCAATGTAGCACACCCACAGCAGAAGTTCTACTTCAGCCAGATCAGGCCTGCAAAGAAACTGCGTTTCACAGCCCTTTGTAAGGGATGTTCCCGGTAGGCTGTAAGAGCCCAATGCAGAACGAGTTGTTTCTTAGCTTCCCAAAGAGCTGGAAGCAAGATGCTTTGGGGACTATCTCTGTCTTTGGAAACAATTCAGCACTTTGTGCCTTGAAGCTCTAGGGCAATGTAGCACACCCACAGCAGAAGTTCTACTTCAGCCAGATCAGGCCTGCAAAGAAACTGCGTTTCACAGCCCTTTGTAAGGGATGTTCCCGGTAGGCTGTAAGAGCCCAATGCAGAACGAGTTGTTTCTTAGCTTCCCAAAGAGCTGGAAGCAAGATGCTTTGGGGACTATCTCTGTCTTTGGAAACAATTCAGCACTTTGTGCCTTGAAGCTCTAGGGCAATGTAGCACACCCACAGCAGAAGTTCTACTTCAGCCAGATCAGGCCTGCAAAGAAACTGCGTTTCACAGCCCTTTGTAAGGGATGTTCCCGGTAGGCTGTAAGAGCCCAATGCAGAGCGAGTTGTTTCTTAGCTTCCCAAAGAGCTGGAAGCAAGATGCTTTGGGGACTATCTCTGTCTTTGGAAACAATTCAGCACTTTGTGCCTTGAAGCTCTAGGGCAATGTAGCACACCCACAGCAGAAGTTCTACTTCAGCCAGATCAGGCCTGCAAAGAAACTGCGTTTCACAGCCCTTTGTAAGGGATGTTCCCGGTAGGCTGTAAGAGCCCAATGCAGAACGAGTTGTTTCTTAGCTTCCCAAAGAGCTGGAAGCAAGATGCTTTGGGGACTATCTCTGTCTTTGGAAACAATTCAGCACTTTGTGCCTTGAAGCTCTAGGGCAATGTAGCACACCCACAGCAGAAGTTCTACTTCAGCCAGATCAGGCCTGCAAAGAAACTGCGTTTCACAGCCCTTTGTAAGGGATGTTCCCGGTAGGCTGTAAGAGCCCAATGCAGAGCGAGTTGTTTCTTAGCTTCCCAAAGAGCTGGAAGCAAGATGCTTTGGGGACTATCTCTGTCTTTGGAAACAATTCAGCACTTTGTGCCTTGAAGCTCTAGGGCAATGTAGCACACCCAGAGCAGAAGTTCTACTTCAGCCAGATCAGGCCTGCAAAGAAACTGCGTTTCACAGCCCTTTGTAAGGGATGTTCCCGGTAGGCTGTAAGAGCCCAATGCAGAACGAGTTGTTTCTTAGCTTCCCAAAGAGCTGGAAGCAAGATGCTTTGGGGACTATCTCTGTCTTTGGAAACAATTCAGCACTTTGTGCCTTGAAGCTCTAGGGCAATGTAGCACACCCACAGCAGAAGTTCTACTTCAGCCAGATCAGGCCTGCAAAGAAACTGCGTTTCACAGCCCTTTGTAAGGGATGTTCCCGGTAGGCTGTAAGAGCCCAATGCAGAACGAGTTGTTTCTTAGCCTCCCAAAGAGCTGGAAGCAAGATGCTTTGGGGACTATCTCTGTCTTTGGAAACAATTCAGCACTTTGTGCCTTGAAGCTCTAGGGCAATGTAGCACACCCACAGCAGAAGTTCTACTTCAGCCAGATCAGGCCTGCAAAGAAACTGCGTTTCACAGCCCTTTTTAAGGGATGTTCCCGGTAGGCTGTAAGAGCCCAATGCAGAGCGAGTTGTTTCTTAGCTTCCCAAAGAGCTGGAAGCAAGATGCTTTGGGGACTATCTCTGTCTTTGGAAACAATTCAGCACTTTGTGCCTTGAAGCTCTAGGGCAATGTAGCACACCCACAGCAGAAGTTCTACTTCAGCCAGATCAGGCCGGCAAAGAAACTGCGTTTCACAGCCCTTTGTAAGGGATGTTCCCGGTAGGCTGTAAGAACCCAATGCAGAACGAGTTGTTTCTTAGCTTCCCAAAGAGATGGAAGCAAGATGCTTTGGGGACTATCTCTGTCTTTGGAAACAATTCAGCACTTTGTGCCTTGAAGCTCTAGGGCAATGTAGCACACCCACAGCAGAAGTTCTACTTCAGCCAGATCAGGCCTGCAAAGAAACTGCGTTTCACAGCCCTTTGTAAGGGATGTTCCCGGTAGGCTGTAAGAGCCCAATGCAGAACGAGTTGTTTCTTAGCTTCCCAAAGAGCTGGAAGCAAGATGCTTTGGGGACTATCTCTGTCTTTGGAAACAATTCAGCACTTTGTGCCTTGAAGCTCTAGGGCAATGTAGCACACCCACAGCAGAAGTTCTACTTCAGCCAGATCAGGCCTGCAAAGAAACTGCGTTTCACAGCCCTTTGTAAGGGATGTTCCCGGTAGGCTGTAAGAGCCCAATGCAGAGCGAGTTGTTTCTTAGCTTCCCAAAGAGCTGGAAGCAAGATGCTTTGGGGACTATCTCTGTCTTTGGAAACAATTCAGCACTTTGTGCCTTGAAGCTCTAGGGCAATGTAGCACACCCAGAGCAGAAGTTCTACTTCAGCCAGATCAGGCCTGCAAAGAAACTGCGTTTCACAGCCCTTTGTAAGGGATGTTCCCGGTAGGCTGTAAGAGCCCAATGCAGAACGAGTTGTTTCTTAGCTTCCCAAAGAGCTGGAAGCAAGATGCTTTGGGGACTATCTCTGTCTTTGGAAACAATTCAGCACTTTGTGCCTTGAAGCTCTAGGGCAATGTAGCACACCCACAGCAGAAGTTCTACTTCAGCCAGATCAGGCCTGCAAAGAAACTGCGTTTCACAGCCCTTTGTAAGGGATGTTCCCGGTAGGCTGTAAGAGCCCAATGCAGAACGAGTTGTTTCTTAGCCTCCCAAAGAGCTGGAAGCAAGATGCTTTGGGGACTATCTCTGTCTTTGGAAACAATTCAGCACTTTGTGCCTTGAAGCTCTAGGGCAATGTAGCACACCCACAGCAGAAGTTCTACTTCAGCCAG
This sequence comes from Equus asinus, assembly GCF_041296235.1. Taxonomy (NCBI): domain Eukaryota; kingdom Metazoa; phylum Chordata; class Mammalia; order Perissodactyla; family Equidae; genus Equus; species Equus asinus. The sequence continues at coordinate 224,098 of NW_027225522.1, read as the reverse complement.
ATCAGGCCTGCAAAGAAACTGCGTTTCACAGCCCTTTTTAAGGGATGTTCCCGGTAGGCTGTAAGAGCCCAATGCAGAGCGAGTTGTTTCTTAGCTTCCCAAAGAGCTGGAAGCAAGATGCTTTGGGGACTATCTCTGTCTTTGGAAACAATTCAGCACTTTGTGCCTTGAAGCTCTAGGGCAATGTAGCACACCCACAGCAGAAGTTCTACTTCAGCCAGATCAGGCCGGCAAAGAAACTGCGTTTCACAGCCCTTTGTAAGGGATGTTCCCGGTAGGCTGTAAGAACCCAATGCAGAACGAGTTGTTTCTTAGCTTCCCAAAGAGATGGAAGCAAGATGCTTTGGGGACTATCTCTGTCTTTGGAAACAATTCAGCACTTTGTGCCTTGAAGCTCTAGGGCAATGTAGCACACCCACAGCAGAAGTTCTACTTCAGCCAGATCAGGCCTGCAAAGAAACTGCGTTTCACAGCCCTTTGTAAGGGATGTTCCCGGTAGGCTGTAAGAGCCCAATGCAGAACGAGTTGTTTCTTAGCTTCCCAAAGAGCTGGAAGCAAGATGCTTTGGGGACTATCTCTGTCTTTGGAAACAATTCAGCACTTTGTGCCTTGAAGCTCTAGGGCAATGTAGCACACCCACAGCAGAAGTTCTACTTCAGCCAGATCAGGCCTGCAAAGAAACTGCGTTTCACAGCCCTTTGTAAGGGATGTTCCCGGTAGGCTGTAAGAGCCCAATGCAGAGCGAGTTGTTTCTTAGCTTCCCAAAGAGCTGGAAGCAAGATGCTTTGGGGACTATCTCTGTCTTTGGAAACAATTCAGCACTTTGTGCCTTGAAGCTCTAGGGCAATGTAGCACACCCACAGCAGAAGTTCTACTTCAGCCAGATCAGGCCGGCAAAGAAACTGCGTTTCACAGCCCTTTGTAAGGGATGTTCCCGGTAGGCTGTAAGAACCCAATGCAGAACGAGTTGTTTCTTAGCTTCCCAAAGAGATGGAAGCAAGATGCTTTGGGGACTATCTCTGTCTTTGGAAACAATTCAGCACTTTGTGCCTTGAAGCTCTAGGGCAATGTAGCACACCCAGAGCAGAAGTTCTACTTCAGCCAGATCAGGCCTGCAAAGAAACTGCGTTTCACAGCCCTTTGTAAGGGATGTTCCCGGTAGGCTGTAAGAGCCCAATGCAGAACGAGTTGTTTCTTAGCTTCCCAAAGAGCTGGAAGCAAGATGCTTTGGGGACTATCTCTGTCTTTGGAAACAATTCAGCACTTTGTGCCTTGAAGCTCTAGGGCAATGTAGCACACCCAGAGCAGAAGTTCTACTTCAGCCAGATCAGGCCTGCAAAGAGACTGCGTTTCACAGCCCTTTGTAAGGGATGTTCCCGGTAGGCTGTAAGAGCCCAATGCAGAACGAGTTGTTTCTTAGCTTCCCAAAGAGCTGGAAGCAAGATGCTTTGGGGACTATCTCTGTCTTTGGAAACAATTCAGCACTTTGTGCCTTGAAGCTCTAGGGCAATGTAGCACACCCAGAGCAGAAGTTCTACTTCAGCCAGATCAGGCCTGCAAAGAAACTGCGTTTCACAGCCCTTTGTAAGGGATGTTCCCGGTAGGCTGTAAGAGCCCAATGCAGAGCGAGTTGTTTCTTAGCTTCCCAAAGAGCTGGAAGCAAGATGCTTTGGGGACTATCTCTGTCTTTGGAAACAATTCAGCACTTTGTGCCTTGAAGCTCTAGGGCAATGTAGCACACCCACAGCAGAAGTTCTACTTCAGCCAGATCAGGCCTGCAAAGAAACTGCGTTTCACAGCCCTTTGTAAGGGATGTTCCCGGTAGGCTGTAAGAGCCCAATGCAGAACGAGTTGTTTCTTAGCTTCCCAAAGAGCTGGAAGCAAGATGCTTTGGGGACTATCTCTGTCTTTGGAAACAATTCAGCACTTTGTGCCTTGAAGCTCTAGGGCAATGTAGCACACCCACAGCAGAAGTTCTACTTCAGCCAGATCAGGCCTGCAAAGAAACTGCGTTTCACAGCCCTTTGTAAGGGATGTTCCCGGTAGGCTGTAAGAGCCCAATGCAGAGCGAGTTGTTTCTTAGCTTCCCAAAGAGCTGGAAGCAAGATGCTTTGGGGACTATCTCTGTCTTTGGAAACAATTCAGCACTTTGTGCCTTGAAGCTCTAGGGCAATGTAGCACACCCACAGCAGAAGTTCTACTTCAGCCAGATCAGGCCTGCAAAGAAACTGCGTTTCACAGCCCTTTGTAAGGGATGTTCCCGGTAGGCTGTAAGAGCCCAATGCAGAACGAGTTGTTTCTTAGCTTCCCAAAGAGCTGGAAGCAAGATGCTTTGGGGACTATCTCTGTCTTTGGAAACAATTCAGCACTTTGTGCCTTGAAGCTCTAGGGCAATGTAGCACACCCACAGCAGAAGTTCTACTTCAGCCAGATCAGGCCTGCAAAGAAACTGCGTTTCACAGCCCTTTGTAAGGGATGTTCCCGGTAGGCTGTAAGAGCCCAATGCAGAGCGAGTTGTTTCTTAGCTTCCCAAAGAGCTGGAAGCAAGATGCTTTGGGGACTATCTCTGTCTTTGGAAACAATTCAGCACTTTGTGCCTTGAAGCTCTAGGGCAATGTAGCACACCCACAGCAGAAGTTCTACTTCAGCCAGATCAGGCCTGCAAAGAAACTGCGTTTCACAGCCCTTTGTAAGGGATGTTCCCGGTAGGCTGTAAGAGCCCAATGCAGAACGAGTTGTTTCTTAGCTTCCCAAAGAGCTGGAAGCAAGATGCTTTGGGGACTATCTCTGTCTTTGGAAACAATTCAGCACTTTGTGCCTTGAAGCTCTAGGGCAATGTAGCACACCCACAGCAGAAGTTCTACTTCAGCCAGATCAGGCCTGCAAAGAAACTGCGTTTCACAGCCCTTTGTAAGGGATGTTCCCGGTAGGCTGTAAGAGCCCAATGCAGAGCGAGTTGTTTCTTAGCTTCCCAAAGAGCTGGAAGCAAGATGCTTTGGGGACTATCTCTGTCTTTGGAAACAATTCAGCACTTTGTGCCTTGAAGCTCTAGGGCAATGTAGCACACCCAGAGCAGAAGTTCTACTTCAGCCAGATCAGGCCGGCAAAGAAACTGCGTTTCACAGCCCTTTGTAAGGGATGTTCCCGGTAGGCTGTAAGAGCCCAATGCAGAACGAGTTGTTTCTTAGCTTCCCAAAGAGCTGGAAGCAAGATGCTTTGGGGACTATCTCTGTCTTTGGAAACAATTCAGCACTTTGTGCCTTGAAGCTCTAGGGCAATGTAGCACACCCAGAGCAGAAGTTCTACTTCAGCCAGATCAGGCCTGCAAAGAAACTGCGTTTCACAGCCCTTTGTAAGGGATGTTCCCGGTAGGCTGTAAGAGCCCAATGCAGAGCGAGTTGTTTCTTAGCTTCCCAAAGAGCTGGAAGCAAGATGCTTTGGGGACTATCTCTGTCTTTGGAAACAATTCAGCACTTTGTGCCTTGAAGCTCTAGGGCAATGTAGCACACCCACAGCAGAAGTTCTACTTCAGCCAGATCAGGCCTGCAAAGAAACTGCGTTTCACAGCCCTTTGTAAGGGATGTTCCCGGTAGGCTGTAAGAGCCCAATGCAGAACGAGTTGTTTCTTAGCTTCCCAAAGAGCTGGAAGCAAGATGCTTTGGGGACTATCTCTGTCTTTGGAAACAATTCAGCACTTTGTGCCTTGAAGCTCTAGGGCAATGTAGCACACCCAGAGCAGAAGTTCTACTTCAGCCAGATCAGGCCTGCAAAGAAACTGCGTTTCACAGCCCTTTGTAAGGGATGTTCCCGGTAGGCTGTAAGAGCCCAATGCAGAACGAGTTGTTTCTTAGCTTCCCAAAGAGCTGGAAGCAAGATGCTTTGGGGACTATCTCTGTCTTTGGAAACAATTCAGCACTTTGTGCCTTGAAGCTCTAGGGCAATGTAGCACACCCACAGCAGAAGTTCTACTTCAGCCAGATCAGGCCTGCAAAGAAACTGCGTTTCACAGCCCTTTGTAAGGGATGTTCCCGGTAGGCTGTAAGAGCCCAATGCAGAACGAGTTGTTTCTTAGCTTCCCAAAGAGCTGGAAGCAAGATGCTTTGGGGACTATCTCTGTCTTTGGAAACAATTCAGCACTTTGTGCCTTGAAGCTCTAGGGCAATGTAGCACACCCACAGCAGAAGTTCTACTTCAGCCAGATCAGGCCGGCAAAGAAACTGCGTTTCACAGCCCTTTGTAAGGGATGTTCCCGGTAGGCTGTAAGAGCCCAATGCAGAACGAGTTGTTTCTTAGCTTCCCAAAGAGCTGGAAGCAAGATGCTTTGGGGACTATCTCTGTCTTTGGAAACAATTCAGCACTTTGTGCCTTGAAGCTCTAGGGCAATGTAGCACACCCACAGCAGAAGTTCTACTTCAGCCAGATCAGGCCTGCAAAGAAACTGCGTTTCACAGCCCTTTGTAAGGGATGTTCCCGGTAGGCTGTAAGAGCCCAATGCAGAGCGAGTTGTTTCTTAGCTTCCCAAAGAGCTGGAAGCAAGATGCTTTGGGGACTATCTCTGTCTTTGGAAACAATTCAGCACTTTGTGCCTTGAAGCTCTAGGGCAATGTAGCACACCCACAGCAGAAGTTCTACTTCAGCCAGATCAGGCCTGCAAAGAAACTGCGTTTCACAGCCCTTTGTAAGGGATGTTCCCGGTAGGCTGTAAGAGCCCAATGCAGAACGAGTTGTTTCTTAGCTTCCCAAAGAGCTGGAAGCAAGATGCTTTGGGGACTATCTCTGTCTTTGGAAACAATTCAGCACTTTGTGCCTTGAAGCTCTAGGGCAATGTAGCACACCCACAGCAGAAGTTCTACTTCAGCCAGATCAGGCCTGCAAAGAAACTGCGTTTCACAGCCCTTTGTAAGGGATGTTCCCGGTAGGCTGTAAGAGCCCAATGCAGAACGAGTTGTTTCTTAGCTTCCCAAAGAGCTGGAAGCAAGATGCTTTGGGGACTATCTCTGTCTTTGGAAACAATTCAGCACTTTGTGCCTTGAAGCTCTAGGGCAATGTAGCACACCCACAGCAGAAGTTCTACTTCAGCCAGATCAGGCCTGCAAAGAAACTGCGTTTCACAGCCCTTTGTAAGGGATGTTCCCGGTAGGCTGTAAGAGCCCAATGCAGAACGAGTTGTTTCTTAGCTTCCCAAAGAGCTGGATGCAAGATGCTTTGGGGACTATCTCTGTCTTTGGAAACAATTCAGCACTTTGTGCCTTGAAGCTCTAGGGCAATGTAGCACACCCAGAGCAGAAGTTCTACTTCAGCCAGATCAGGCCTGCAAAGAAACTGCGTTTCACAGCCCTTTGTAAGGGATGTTCCCGGTAGGCTGTAAGAGCCCAATGCAGAGCGAGTTGTTTCTTAGCTTCCCAAAGAGCTGGAAGCAAGATGCTTTGGGGACTATCTCTGTCTTTGGAAACAATTCAGCACTTTGTGCCTTGAAGCTCTAGGGCAATGTAGCACACCCACAGCAGAAGTTCTACTTCAGCCAGATCAGGCCTGCAAAGAAACTGCGTTTCACAGCCCTTTGTAAGGGATGTTCCCGGTAGGCTGTAAGAGCCCAATGCAGAACGAGTTGTTTCTTAGCTTCCCAAAGAGCTGGAAGCAAGATGCTTTGGGGACTATCTCTGTCTTTGGAAACAATTCAGCACTTTGTGCCTTGAAGCTCTAGGGCAATGTAGCACACCCACAGCAGAAGTTCTACTTCAGCCAGATCAGGCCTGCAAAGAAACTGCGTTTCACAGCCCTTTGTAAGGGATGTTCCCGGTAGGCTGTAAGAGCCCAATGCAGAACGAGTTGTTTCTTAGCTTCCCAAAGAGCTGGAAGCAAGATGCTTTGGGGACTATCTCTGTCTTTGGAAACAATTCAGCACTTTGTGCCTTGAAGCTCTAGGGCAATGTAGCACACCCAGAGCAGAAGTTCTACTTCAGCCAGATCAGGCCTGCAAAGAAACTGCGTTTCACAGCCCTTTGTAAGGGATGTTCCCGGTAGGCTGTAAGAGCCCAATGCAGAGCGAGTTGTTTCTTAGCTTCCCAAAGAGCTGGAAGCAAGATGCTTTGGGGACTATCTCTGTCTTTGGAAACAATTCAGCACTTTGTGCCTTGAAGCTCTAGGGCAATGTAGCACACCCACAGCAGAAGTTCTACTTCAGCCAGATCAGGCCTGCAAAGAAACTGCGTTTCACAGCCCTTTGTAAGGGATGTTCCCGGTAGGCTGTAAGAGCCCAATGCAGAACGAGTTGTTTCTTAGCTTCCCAAAGAGCTGGAAGCAAGATGCTTTGGGGACTATCTCTGTCTTTGGAAACAATTCAGCACTTTGTGCCTTGAAGCTCTAGGGCAATGTAGCACACCCAGAGCAGAAGTTCTACTTCAGCCAGATCAGGCCTGCAAAGAAACTGCGTTTCACAGCCCTTTGTAAGGGATGTTCCCGGTAGGCTGTAAGAGCCCAATGCAGAACGAGTTGTTTCTTAGCTTCCCAAAGAGCTGGAAGCAAGATGCTTTGGGGACTATCTCTGTCTTTGGAAACAATTCAGCACTTTGTGCCTTGAAGCTCTAGGGCAATGTAGCACACCCACAGCAGAAGTTCTACTTCAGCCAGATCAGGCCTGCAAAGAAACTGCGTTTCACAGCCCTTTGTAAGGGATGTTCCCGGTAGGCTGTAAGAGCCCAATGCAGAACGAGTTGTTTCTTAGCTTCCCAAAGAGCTGGAAGCAAGATGCTTTGGGGACTATCTCTGTCTTTGGAAACAATTCAGCACTTTGTGCCTTGAAGCTCTAGGGCAATGTAGCACACCCACAGCAGAAGTTCTACTTCAGCCAGATCAGGCCGGCAAAGAAACTGCGTTTCACAGCCCTTTGTAAGGGATGTTCCCGGTAGGCTGTAAGAGCCCAATGCAGAACGAGTTGTTTCTTAGCTTCCCAAAGAGCTGGAAGCAAGATGCTTTGGGGACTATCTCTGTCTTTGGAAACAATTCAGCACTTTGTGCCTTGAAGCTCTAGGGCAATGTAGCACACCCAGAGCAGAAGTTCTACTTCAGCCAGATCAGGCCTGCAAAGAAACTGCGTTTCACAGCCCTTTGTAAGGGATGTTCCCGGTAGGCTGTAAGAGCCCAATGCAGAGCGAGTTGTTTCTTAGCTTCCCAAAGAGCTGGAAGCAAGATGCTTTGGGGACTATCTCTGTCTTTGGAAACAATTCAGCACTTTGTGCCTTGAAGCTCTAGGGCAATGTAGCACACCCACAGCAGAAGTTCTACTTCAGCCAGATCAGGCCTGCAAAGAAACTGCGTTTCACAGCCCTTTGTAAGGGATGTTCCCGGTAGGCTGTAAGAGCCCAATGCAGAACGAGTTGTTTCTTAGCTTCCCAAAGAGCTGGAAGCAAGATGCTTTGGGGACTATCTCTGTCTTTGGAAACAATTCAGCACTTTGTGCCTTGAAGCTCTAGGGCAATGTAGCACACCCACAGCAGAAGTTCTACTTCAGCCAGATCAGGCCGGCAAAGAAACTGCGTTTCACAGCCCTTTGTAAGGGATGTTCCCGGTAGGCTGTAAGAGCCCAATGCAGAACGAGTTGTTTCTTAGCTTCCCAAAGAGCTGGAAGCAAGATGCTTTGGGGACTATCTCTGTCTTTGGAAACAATTCAGCACTTTGTGCCTTGAAGCTCTAGGGCAATGTAGCACACCCAGAGCAGAAGTTCTACTTCAGCCAGATCAGGCCTGCAAAGAAACTGCGTTTCACAGCCCTTTGTAAGGGATGTTCCCGGTAGGCTGTAAGAGCCCAATGCAGAGCGAGTTGTTTCTTAGCTTCCCAAAGAGCTGGAAGCAAGATGCTTTGGGGACTATCTCTGTCTTTGGAAACAATTCAGCACTTTGTGCCTTGAAGCTCTAGGGCAATGTAGCACACCCACAGCAGAAGTTCTACTTCAGCCAGATCAGGCCGGCAAAGAAACTGCGTTTCACAGCCCTTTGTAAGGGATGTTCCCGGTAGGCTGTAAGAACCCAATGCAGAACGAGTTGTTTCTTAGCTTCCCAAAGAGCTGGAAGCAAGATGCTTTGGGGACTATCTCTGTCTTTGGAAACAATTCAGCACTTTGTGCCTTGAAGCTCTAGGGCAATGTAGCACACCCACAGCAGAAGTTCTACTTCAGCCAGATCAGGCCTGCAAAGAAACTGCGTTTCACAGCCCTTTGTAAGGGATGTTCCCGGTAGGCTGTAAGAGCCCAATGCAGAACGAGTTGTTTCTTAGCTTCCCAAAGAGCTGGAAGCAAGATGCTTTGGGGACTATCTCTGTCTTTGGAAACAATTCAGCACTTTGTGCCTTGAAGCTCTAGGGCAATGTAGCACACCCACAGCAGAAGTTCTACTTCAGCCAGATCAGGCCTGCAAAGAAACTGCGTTTCACAGCCCTTTGTAAGGGATGTTCCCGGTAGGCTGTAAGAGCCCAATGCAGAACGAGTTGTTTCTTAGCTTCCCAAAGAGCTGGAAGGAAGATGCTTTGGGGACTATCTCTGTCTTTGGAAACAATTCAGCACTTTGTGCCTTGAAGCTCTAGGGCAATGTAGCACACCCACAGCAGAAGTTCTACTTCAGCCAGATCAGGCCTGCAAAGAAACTGCGTTTCACAGCCCTTTGTAAGGGATGTTCCCGGTAGGCTGTAAGAGCCCAATGCAGAGCGAGTTGTTTCTTAGCTTCCCAAAGAGCTGGAAGCAAGATGCTTTGGGGACTATCTCTGTCTTTGGAAACAATTCAGCACTTTGTGCCTTGAAGCTCTAGGGCAATGTAGCACACCCACAGCAGAAGTTCTACTTCAGCCAGATCAGGCCTGCAAAGAAACTGCGTTTCACAGCCCTTTGTAAGGGATGTTCCCGGTAGGCTGTAAGAGCCCAATGCAGAACGAGTTGTTTCTTAGCTTCCCAAAGAGCTGGAAGCAAGATGCTTTGGGGACTATCTCTGTCTTTGGAAACAATTCAGCACTTTGTGCCTTGAAGCTCTAGGGCAATGTAGCACACCCACAGCAGAAGTTCTACTTCAGCCAGATCAGGCCGGCAAAGAAACTGCGTTTCACAGCCCTTTGTAAGGGATGTTCCCGGTAGGCTGTAAGAGCCCAATGCAGAACGAGTTGTTTCTTAGCTTCCCAAAGAGCTGGAAGCAAGATGCTTTGGGGACTATCTCTGTCTTTGGAAACAATTCAGCACTTTGTGCCTTGAAGCTCTAGGGCAATGTAGCACACCCAGAGCAGAAGTTCTACTTCAGCCAGATCAGGCCTGCAAAGAAACTGCGTTTCACAGCCCTTTGTAAGGGATGTTCCCGGTAGGCTGTAAGAGCCCAATGCAGAGCGAGTTCTTTCTTAGCTTCCCAAAGAGCTGGAAGCAAGATGCTTTGGGGACTATCTCTGTCTTTGGAAACAATTCAGCACTTTGTGCCTTGAAGCTCTAGGGCAATGTAGCACACCCACAGCAGAAGTTCTACTTCAGCCAGATCAGGCCGGCAAAGAAACTGCGTTTCACAGCCCTTTGTAAGGGATGTTCCCGGTAGGCTGTAAGAACCCAATGCAGAACGAGTTGTTTCTTAGCTTCCCAAAGAGATGGAAGCAAGATGCTTTGGGGACTATCTCTGTCTTTGGAAACAATTCAGCACTTTGTGCCTTGAAGCTCTAGGGCAATGTAGCACACCCACAGCAGAAGTTCTACTTCAGCCAGATCAGGCCTGCAAAGAAACTGCGTTTCACAGCCCTTTGTAAGGGATGTTCCCGGTAGGCTGTAAGAGCCCAATGCACAACGAGTTGTTTCTTAGCTTCCCAAAGAGATGGAAGCAAGATGCTTTGGGGACTATCTCTGTCTTTGGAAACAATTCAGCACTTTGTGCCTTGAAGCTCTAGGGCAATGTAGCACACCCACAGCAGAAGTTCTACTTCAGCCAGATCAGGCCTGCAAAGAAACTGCGTTTCACAGCCCTTTGTAAGGGATGTTCCCGGTAGGCTGTAAGAGCCCAATGCAGAACGAGTTGTTTCTTAGCTTCCCAAAGAGCTGGAAGGAAGATGCTTTGGGGACTATCTCTGTCTTTGGAAACAATTCAGCACTTTGTGCCTTGAAGCTCTAGGGCAATGTAGCACACCCACAGCAGAAGTTCTACTTCAGCCAGATCAGGCCTGCAAAGAAACTGCGTTTCACAGCCCTTTGTAAGGGATGTTCCCGGTAGGCTGTAAGAGCCCAATGCAGAGCGAGTTGTTTCTTAGCTTCCCAAAGAGCTGGAAGCAAGATGCTTTGGGGACTATCTCTGTCTTTGGAAACAATTCAGCACTTTGTGCCTTGAAGCTCTAGGGCAATGTAGCACACCCACAGCAGAAGTTCTACTTCAGCCAGATCAGGCCGGCAAAGAAACTGCGTTTCACAGCCCTTTGTAAGGGATGTTCCCGGTAGGCTGTAAGAACCCAATGCAGAACGAGTTGTTTCTTAGCTTCCCAAAGAGATGGAAGCAAGATGCTTTGGGGACTATCTCTGTCTTTGGAAACAATTCAGCACTTTGTGCCTTGAAGCTCTAGGGCAATGTAGCACACCCAGAGCAGAAGTTCTACTTCAGCCAGATCAGGCCTGCAAAGAAACTGCGTTTCACAGCCCTTTGTAAGGGATGTTCCCGGTAGGCTGTAAGAGCCCAATGCAGAACGAGTTGTTTCTTAGCTTCCCAAAGAGCTGGAAGCAAGATGCTTTGGGGACTATCTCTGTCTTTGGAAACAATTCAGCACTTTGTGCCTTGAAGCTCTAGGGCAATGTAGCACACCCACAGCAGAAGTTCTACTTCAGCCAGATCAGGTTGCAAAGAAACTGCGTTTCACAGCCCTTTGTACGGGATGTTCCCGGTAGGCTGTAAGAGCCCAATGCAGAGCGAGTTGTTTCTTAGCTTCCCAAAGAGCTGGAAGCAAGATGCTTTGGGGACTATCTCTGTCTTTGGAAACAATTCAGCACTTTGTGCCTTGAAGCTCTAGGGCAATGTAGCACACCCACAGCAGAAGTTCTACTTCAGCCAGATCAGGCCTGCAAAGAAACTGCGTTTCACAGCCCTTTGTAAGGGATGTTCCCGGTAGGCTGTAAGAGCCCAATGCAGAGCGAGTTGTTTCTTAGCTTCCCAAAGAGCTGGAAGCAAGATGCTTTGGGGACTATCTCTGTCTTTGGAAACAATTCAGCACTTTGTGCCTTGAAGCTCTAGGGCAATGTAGCACACCCACAGCAGAAGTTCTACTTCAGCCAGATCAGGTTGCAAAGAAACTGCGTTTCACAGCCCTTTGTAAGGGATGTTCCCGGTAGGCTGTAAGAGCCCAATGCAGAGCGAGTTGTTTCTTAGCTTCCCAAAGAGCTGGAAGCAAGATGCTTTGGGGACTATCTCTGTCTTTGGAAACAATTCAGCACTTTGTGCCTTGAAGCTCTAGGGCAATGTAGCACACCCACAGCAGAAGTTCTACTTCAGCCAGATCAGGCCTGCAAAGAAACTGCGTTTCACAGCCCTTTGTAAGGGATGTTCCCGGTAGGCTGTAAGAGCCCAATGCAGAACGAGTTGTTTCTTAGCTTCCCAAAGAGCTGGAAGCAAGATGCTTTGGGGACTATCTCTGTCTTTGGAAACAATTCAGCACTTTGTGCCTTGAAGCTCTAGGGCAATGTAGCACACCCACAGCAGAAGTTCTACTTCAGCCAGATCAGGCCTGCAAAGAAACTGCGTTTCACAGCCCTTTGTAAGGGATGTTCCCGGTAGGCTGTAAGAGCCCAATGCAGAGCGAGTTGTTTCTTAGCTTCCCAAAGAGCTGGAAGCAAGATGCTTTGGGGACTATCTCTGTCTTTGGAAACAATTCAGCACTTTGTGCCTTGAAGCTCTAGGGCAATGTAGCACACCCACAGCAGAAGTTCTACTTCAGCCAGATCAGGCCTGCAAAGAAACTGCGTTTCACAGCCCTTTGTAAGGGATGTTCCCGGTAGGCTGTAAGAGCCCAATGCAGAGCGAGTTGTTTCTTAGCTTCCCAAAGAGCTGGAAGCAAGATGCTTTGGGGACTATCTCTGTCTTTGGAAACAATTCAGCACTTTGTGCCTTGAAGCTCTAGGGCAATGTAGCACACCCACAGCAGAAGTTCTACTTCAGCCAGATCAGGCCGGCAAAGAAACTGCGTTTCACAGCCCTTTGTAAGGGATGTTCCCGGTAGGCTGTAAGAGCCCAATGCAGAACGAGTTGTTTCTTAGCTTCCGAAAGAGCTGGAAGCAAGATGCTTTGGGGACTATCTCTGTCTTTGGAAACAATTCAGCACTTTGTGCCTTGAAGCTCTAGGGCAATGTAGCACACCCACAGCAGAAGTTCTACTTCAGCCAGATCAGGCCTGCAAAGAGACTGCGTTTCACAGCCCTTTGTAAGGGATGTTCCCGGTAGGCTGTAAGAGCCCAATGCAGAACGAGTTGTTTCTTAGCTTCCCAAAGAGCTGGAAGCAAGATGCTTTGGGGACTATCTCTGTCTTTGGAAACAATTCAGCACTTTGTGCCTTGAAGCTCTAGGGCAATGTAGCACACCCACAGCAGAAGTTCTACTTCAGCCAGATCAGGCCTGCAAAGAAACTGCGTTTCACAGCCCTTTGTAAGGGATGTTCCCGGTAGGCTGTAAGAGCCCAATGCAGAGCGAGTTGTTTCTTAGCTTCCCAAAGAGCTGGAAGCAAGATGCTTTGGGGACTATCTCTGTCTTTGGAAACAATTCAGCACTTTGTGCCTTGAAGCTCTAGGGCAATGTAGCACACCCACAGCAGAAGTTCTACTTCAGCCAGATCAGGCTTGCAAAGAAACTGCGTTTCACAGCCCTTTGTAAGGGATGTTCCCGGTAGGCTGTAAGAGCCCAATGCAGAGCGAGTTGTTTCTTAGCTTCCCAAAGAGCTGGAAGCAAGATGCTTTGGGGACTATCTCTGTCTTTGGAAACAATTCAGCACTTTGTGCCTTGAAGCTCTAGGGCAATGTAGCACACCCACAGCAGAAGTTCTACTTCAGCCAGATCAGGCCTGCAAGGAAACTGCGTTTCACAGCCCTTTGTAAGGGATGTTCCCGGTAGGCTGTAAGAGCCCAATGCAGAACGAGTTGTTTCTTAGCTTCCCAAAGAGCTGGAAGCAAGATGCTTTGGGGACTATCTCTGTCTTTGGAAACAATTCAGCACTTTGTGCCTTGAAGCTCTAGGGCAATGTAGCACACCCACAGCAGAAGTTCTACTTCAGCCAGATCAGGCCGGCAAAGAAACTGCGTTTCACAGCCCTTTGTAAGGGATGTTCCCGGTAGGCTGTAAGAGCCCAATGCAGAGCGAGTTGTTTCTTAGCTTCCCAAAGAGCTGGAAGCAAGATGCTTTGGGGACTATCTCTGTCTTTGGAAACAATTCAGCACTTTGTGCCTTGAAGCTCTAGGGCAATGTAGCACACCCACAGCAGAAGTTCTACTTCAGCCTGATCAGGCCTGCAAAGAAACTGCGTTTCACAGCCCTTTGTAAGGGATGTTCCCGGTAGGCTGTAAGAGCCCAATGCAGAGCGAGTTGTTTCTTAGCTTCCCAAAGAGCTGGAAGCAAGATGCTTTGGGGACTATCTCTGTCTTTGGAAACAATTCAGCACTTTGTGCCTTGAAGCTCTAGGGCAATGTAGCACACCCACAGCAGAAGTTCTACTTCAGCCAGATCAGGCCTGCAAAGAAACTGCGTTTCACAGCCCTTTGTAAGGGATGTTCCCGGTAGGCTGTAAGAGCCCAATGCAGAACGAGTTGTTTCTTAGCTTCCCAAAGAGCTGGAAGCAAGATGCTTTGGGGACTATCTCTGTCTTTGGAAACAATTCAGCACTTTGTGCCTTGAAGCTCTAGGGCAATGTAGCACACCCACAGCAGAAGTTCTACTTCAGCCAGATCAGGCCGGCAAAGAAACTGCGTTTCACAGCCCTTTGTAAGGGATGTTCCCGGTAGGCTGTAAGAGCCCAATGCAGAACGAGTTGTTTCTTAGCTTCCCAAAGAGCTGGAAGCAAGATGCTTTGGGGACTATCTCTGTCTTTGGAAACAATTCAGCACTTTGTGCCTTGAAGCTCTAGGGCAATGTAGCACACCCACAGCAGAAGTTCTACTTCAGCCAGATCAGGCCTGCAAAGAAACTGCGTTTCACAGCCCTTTGTAAGGGATGTTCCCGGTAGGCTGTAAGAGCCCAATGCAGAACGAGTTGTTTCTTAGCTTCCCAAAGAGCTGGAAGGAAGATGCTTTGGGGACTATCTCTGTCTTTGGAAACAATTCAGCACTTTGTGCCTTGAAGCTCTAGGGCAATGTAGCACACCCAGAGCAGAAGTTCTACTTCAGCCAGATCAGGCCTGCAAAGAAACTGCGTTTCACAGCCCTTTGTAAGGGATGTTCCCGGTAGGCTGTAAGAGCCCAATGCAGAGCGAGTTGTTTCTTAGCTTCCCAAAGAGCTGGAAGCAAGATGCTTTGGGGACTATCTCTGTCTTTGGAAACAATTCAGCACTTTGTGCCTTGAAGCTCTAGGGCAATGTAGCACACCCAGAGCAGAAGTTCTACTTCAGCCAGATCAGGCCTGCAAAGAAACTGCGTTTCACAGCCCTTTGTAAGGGATGTTCCCGGTAGGCTGTAAGAGCCCAATGCAGAACGAGTTGTTTCTTAGCTTCCCAAAGAGCTGGAAGCAAGATGCTTTGGGGACTATCTCTGTCTTTGGAAACAATTCAGCACTTTGTGCCTTGAAGCTCTAGGGCAATGTAGCACACCCAGAGCAGAAGTTCTACTTCAGCCAGATCAGGCCTGCAAAGAGACTGCGTTTCACAGCCCTTTGTAAGGGATGTTCCCGGTAGGCTGTAAGAGCCCAATGCAGAACGAGTTGTTTCTTAGCTTCCCAAAGAGCTGGAAGCAAGATGCTTTGGGGACTATCTCTGTCTTTGGAAACAATTCAGCACTTTGTGCCTTGAAGCTCTAGGGCAATGTAGCACACCCAGAGCAGAAGTTCTACTTCAGCCAGATCAGGCCTGCAAAGAAACTGCGTTTCACAGCCCTTTGTAAGGGATGTTCCCGGTAGGCTGTAAGAGCCCAATGCAGAGCGAGTTGTTTCTTAGCTTCCCAAAGAGCTGGAAGCAAGATGCTTTGGGGACTATCTCTGTCTTTGGAAACAATTCAGCACTTTGTGCCTTGAAGCTCTAGGGCAATGTAGCACACCCACAGCAGAAGTTCTACTTCAGCCAGATCAGGCCTGCAAAGAAACTGCGTTTCACAGCCCTTTGTAAGGGATGTTCCCGGTAGGCTGTAAGAGCCCAATGCAGAGCGAGTTGTTTCTTAGCTTCCCAAAGAGCTGGAAGCAAGATGCTTTGGGGACTATCTCTGTCTTTGGAAACAATTCAGCACTTTGTGCCTTGAAGCTCTAGGGCAATGTAGCACACCCACAGCAGAAGTTCTACTTCAGCCAGATCAGGCCTGCAAAGAAACTGCGTTTCACAGCCCTTTGTAAGGGATGTTCCCGGTAGGCTGTAAGAGCCCAATGCAGAACGAGTTGTTTCTTAGCTTCCCAAAGAGCTGGAAGCAAGATGCTTTGGGGACTATCTCTGTCTTTGGAAACAATTCAGCACTTTGTGCCTTGAAGCTCTAGGGCAATGTAGCACACCCACAGCAGAAGTTCTACTTCAGCCAGATCAGGCCGGCAAAGAAACTGCGTTTCACAGCCCTTTGTAAGGGATGTTCCCGGTAGGCTGTAAGTGCCCAATGCAGAGCGAGTTGTTTCTTAGCTTCCCAAAGAGCTGGAAGCAAGATGCTTTGGGGACTATCTCTGTCTTTGGAAACAATTCAGCACTTTGTGCCTTGAAGCTCTAGGGCAATGTAGCACACCCACAGCAGAAGTTCTACTTCAGCCTGATCAGGCCTGCAAAGAAACTGCGTTTCACAGCCCTTTGTAAGGGATGTTCCCGGTAGGCTGTAAGAGCCCAATGCAGAGCGAGTTGTTTCTTAGCTTCCCAAAGAGCTGGAAGCAAGATGCTTTGGGGACTATCTCTGTCTTTGGAAACAATTCAGCACTTTGTGCCTTGAAGCTCTAGGGCAATGTAGCACACCCACAGCAGAAGTTCTACTTCAGCCAGATCAGGCCTGCAAAGAAACTGCGTTTCACAGCCCTTTGTAAGGGATGTTCCCGGTAGGCTGTAAGAGCCCAATGCAGAACGAGTTGTTTCTTAGCTTCCCAAAGAGCTGGAAGCAAGATGCTTTGGGGACTATCTCTGTCTTTGGAAACAATTCAGCACTTTGTGCCTTGAAGCTCTAGGGCAATGTAGCACACCCACAGCAGAAGTTCTACTTCAGCCAGATCAGGCCGGCAAAGAAACTGCGTTTCACAGCCCTTTGTAAGGGATGTTCCCGGTAGGCTGTAAGAGCCCAATGCAGAACGAGTTGTTTCTTAGCTTCCCAAAGAGCTGGAAGCAAGATGCTTTGGGGACTATCTCTGTCTTTGGAAACAATTCAGCACTTTGTGCCTTGAAGCTCTAGGGCAATGTAGCACACCCACAGCAGAAGTTCTACTTCAGCCAGATCAGGCCTGCAAAGAAACTGCGTTTCACAGCCCTTTGTAAGGGATGTTCCCGGTAGGCTGTAAGAGCCCAATGCAGAACGAGTTGTTTCTTAGCTTCCCAAAGAGCTGGAAGGAAGATGCTTTGGGGACTATCTCTGTCTTTGGAAACAATTCAGCACTTTGTGCCTTGAAGCTCTAGGGCAATGTAGCACACCCAGAGCAGAAGTTCTACTTCAGCCAGATCAGGCCTGCAAAGAAACTGCGTTTCACAGCCCTTTGTAAGGGATGTTCCCGGTAGGCTGTAAGAGCCCAATGCAGAGCGAGTTGTTTCTTAGCTTCCCAAAGAGCTGGAAGCAAGATGCTTTGGGGACTATCTCTGTCTTTGGAAACAATTCAGCACTTTGTGCCTTGAAGCTCTAGGGCAATGTAGCACACCCAGAGCAGAAGTTCTACTTCAGCCAGATCAGGCCTGCAAAGAAACTGCGTTTCACAGCCCTTTGTAAGGGATGTTCCCGGTAGGCTGTAAGAGCCCAATGCAGAACGAGTTGTTTCTTAGCTTCCCAAAGAGCTGGAAGCAAGATGCTTTGGGGACTATCTCTGTCTTTGGAAACAATTCAGCACTTTGTGCCTTGAAGCTCTAGGGCAATGTAGCACACCCAGAGCAGAAGTTCTACTTCAGCCAGATCAGGCCTGCAAAGAAACTGCGTTTCACAGCCCTTTGTAAGGGATGTTCCCGGTAGGCTGTAAGAGCCCAATGCAGAACGAGTTGTTTCTTAGCTTCCCAAAGAGCTGGAAGCAAGATGCTTTGGGGACTATCTCTGTCTTTGGAAACAATTCAGCACTTTGTGCCTTGAAGCTCTAGGGCAATGTAGCACACCCAGAGCAGAAGTTCTACTTCAGCCAGATCAGGCCTGCAAAGAAACTGCGTTTCACAGCCCTTTGTAAGGGATGTTCCCGGTAGGCTGTAAGAGCCCAATGCAGAGCTAGTTGTTTCTTAGCTTCCCAAAGAGCTGGAAGCAAGATGCTTTGGGGACTATCTCTGTCTTTGGAAACAATTCAGCACTTTGTGCCTTGAAGCTCTAGGGCAATGTAGCACACCCACAGCAGAAGTTCTACTTCAGCCAGATCAGGCCGGCAAAGAAACTGCGTTTCACAGCCCTTTGTAAGGGATGTTCCCGGTAGGCTGTAAGAGCCCAATGCAGAACGAGTTGTTTCTTAGCTTCCCAAAGAGCTGGAAGCAAGATGCTTTGGGGACTATCTCTGTCTTTGGAAACAATTCAGCACTTTGTGCCTTGAAGCTCTAGGGCAATGTAGCACACCCACAGCAGAAGTTCTACTTCAGCCAGATCAGGCCTGCAAAGAAACTGCGTTTCACAGCCCTTTGTAAGGGATGTTCCCGGTAGGCTGTAAGAGCCCAATGCAGAACGAGTTGTTTCTTAGCTTCCCAAAGAGCTGGAAGCAAGATGCTTTGGGGACTATCTCTGTCTTTGGAAACAATTCAGCACTTTGTGCCTTGAAGCTCTAGGGCAATGTAGCACACCCACAGCAGAAGTTCTACTTCAGCCAGATCAGGCCTGCAAAGAAACTGCGTTTCACAGCCCTTTGTAAGGGATGTTCCCGGTAGGCTGTAAGAGCCCAATGCAGAGCGAGTTGTTTCTTAGCTTCCCAAAGAGCTGGAAGCAAGATGCTTTGGGGACTATCTCTGTCTTTGGAAACAATTCAGCACTTTGTGCCTTGAAGCTCTAGGGCAATGTAGCACACCCACAGCAGAAGTTCTACTTCAGCCAGATCAGGCCTGCAAAGAAACTGCGTTTCACAGCCCTTTGTAAGGGATGTTCCCGGTAGGCTGTAAGAGCCCAATGCAGAACGAGTTGTTTCTTAGCTTCCCAAAGAGCTGGAAGGAAGATGCTTTGGGGACTATCTCTGTCTTTGGAAACAATTCAGCACTTTGTGCCTTGAAGCTCTAGGGCAATGTAGCACACCCACAGCAGAAGTTCTACTTCAGCCAGATCAGGCCTGCAAAGAAACTGCGTTTCACAGCCCTTTGTAAGGGATGTTCCCGGTAGGCTGTAAGAGCCCAATGCAGAGCGAGTTGTTTCTTAGCTTCCCAAAGAGCTGGAAGCAAGATGCTTTGGGGACTATCTCTGTCTTTGGAAACAATTCAGCACTTTGTGCCTTGAAGCTCTAGGGCAATGTAGCACACCCACAGCAGAAGTTCTACTTCAGCCAGATCAGGCCTGCAAAGAAACTGCGTTTCACAGCCCTTTGTAAGGGATGTTCCCGGTAGGCTGTAAGAGCCCAATGCAGAACGAGTTGTTTCTTAGCTTCCCAAAGAGCTGGAAGCAAGATGCTTTGGGGACTATCTCTGTCTTTGGAAACAATTCAGCACTTTGTGCCTTGAAGCTCTAGGGCAATGTAGCACACCCAGAGCAGAAGTTCTACTTCAGCCAGATCAGGCCTGCAAAGAAACTGCGTTTCACAGCCCTTTGTAAGGGATGTTCCCGGTAGGCTGTAAGAGCCCAATGCAGAGCGAGTTGTTTCTTAGCTTCCCAAAGAGCTGGAAGCAAGATGCTTTGGGGACTATCTCTGTCTTTGGAAACAATTCAGCACTTTGTGCCTTGAAGCTCTAGGGCAATGTAGCACACCCACAGCAGAAGTTCTACTTCAGCCAGATCAGGCCTGCAAAGAAACTGCGTTTCACAGCCCTTTGTAAGGGATGTTCCCGGTAGGCTGTAAGAGCCCAATGCAGAACGAGTTGTTTCTTAGCTTCCCAAAGAGCTGGAAGCAAGATGCTTTGGGGACTATCTCTGTCTTTGGAAACAATTCAGCACTTTGTGCCTTGAAGCTCTAGGGCAATGTAGCACACCCACAGCAGAAGTTCTACTTCAGCCAGATCAGGCCTGCAAAGAAACTGCGTTTCACAGCCCTTTGTAAGGGATGTTCCCGGTAGGCTGTAAGAGCCCAATGCAGAGCGAGTTGTTTCTTAGCTTCCCAAAGAGCTGGAAGCAAGATGCTTTGGGGACTATCTCTGTCTTTGGAAACAATTCAGCACTTTGTGCCTTGAAGCTCTAGGGCAATGTAGCACACCCACAGCAGAAGTTCTACTTCAGCCAGATCAGGCCTGCAAAGAAACTGCGTTTCACAGCCCTTTGTAAGGGATGTTCCCGGTAGGCTGTAAGAGCCCAATGCAGAGCGAGTTGTTTCTTAGCTTCCGAAAGAGCTGGAAGCAAGATGCTTTGGGGACTATCTCTGTCTTTGGAAACAATTCAGCACTTTGTGCCTTGAAGCTCTAGGGCAATGTAGCACACCCACAGCAGAAGTTCTACTTCAGCCAGATCAGGCCTGCAAAGAAACTGCGTTTCACAGCCCTTTGTAAGGGATGTTCCCGGTAGGCTGTAAGAGCCCAATGCAGAACGAGTTGTTTCTTAGCTTCCCAAAGAGCTGGAAGCAAGATGCTTTGGGGACTATCTCTGTCTTTGGAAACAATTCAGCACTTTGTGCCTTGAAGCTCTAGGGCAATGTAGCACACCCACAGCAGAAGTTCTACTTCAGCCAGATCAGGTTGCAAAGAAACTGCGTTTCACAGCCCTTTGTAAGGGATGTTCCCGGTAGGCTGTAAGAGCCCAATGCAGAGCGAGTTGTTTCTTAGCTTCCCAAAGAGCTGGAAGCAAGATGCTTTGGGGACTATCTCTGTCTTTGGAAACAATTCAGCACTTTGTGCCTTGAAGATCTAGGGCAATGTAGCACACCCACAGCAGAAGTTCTACTTCAGCCAGATCAGGCCTGCAAAGAAACTGCGTTTCACAGCCCTTTGTAAGGGATGTTCCCGGTAGGCTGTAAGAGCCCAATGCAGAACGAGTTGTTTCTTAGCTTCCCAAAGAGCTGGAAGCAAGATGCTTTGGGGACTATCTCTGTCTTTGGAAACAATTCAGCACTTTGTGCCTTGAAGCTCTAGGGCAATGTAGCACACCCACAGCAGAAGTTCTACTTCAGCCAGATCAGGTTGCAAAGAAACTGCGTTTCACAGCCCTTTGTAAGGGATGTTCCCGGTAGGCTGTAAGAGCCCAATGCAGAGCGAGTTGTTTCTTAGCTTCCCAAAGAGCTGGAAGCAAGATGCTTTGGGGACTATCTCTGTCTTTGGAAACAATTCAGCACTTTGTGCCTTGAAGCTCTAGGGCAATGTAGCACACCCACAGCAGAAGTTCTACTTCAGCCAGATCAGGCCTGCAAAGAAACTGCGTTTCACAGCCCTTTGTAAGGGATGTTCCCGGTAGGCTGTAAGAGCCCAATGCAGAACGAGTTGTTTCTTAGCTTCCCAAAGAGCTGGAAGCAAGATGCTTTGGGGACTATCTCTGTCTTTGGAAACAATTCAGCACTTTGTGCCTTGAAGCTCTAGGGCAATGTAGCACACCCACAGCAGAAGTTCTACTTCAGCCAGATCAGGCCGGCAAAGAAACTGCGTTTCACAGCCCTTTGTAAGGGATGTTCCCGGTAGGCTGTAAGAGCCCAATGCAGAGCGAGTTGTTTCTTAGCTTCCCAAAGAGCTGGAAGCAAGATGCTTTGGGGACTATCTCTGTCTTTGGAAACAATTCAGCACTTTGTGCCTTGAAGCTCTAGGGCAATGTAGCACACCCACAGCAGAAGTTCTACTTCAGCCTGATCAGGCCTGCAAAGAAACTGCGTTTCACAGCCCTTTGTAAGGGATGTTCCCGGTAGGCTGTAAGAGCCCAATGCAGAGCGAGTTGTTTCTTAGCTTCCCAAAGAGCTGGAAGCAAGATGCTTTGGGGACTATCTCTGTCTTTGGAAACAATTCAGCACTTTGTGCCTTGAAGCTCTAGGGCAATGTAGCACACCCACAGCAGAAGTTCTACTTCAGCCAGATCAGGCCTGCAAAGAAACTGCGTTTCACAGCCCTTTGTAAGGGATGTTCCCGGTAGGCTGTAAGAGCCCAATGCAGAACGAGTTGTTTCTTAGCTTCCCAAAGAGCTGGAAGCAAGATGCTTTGGGGACTATCTCTGTCTTTGGAAACAATTCAGCACTTTGTGCCTTGAAGCTCTAGGGCAATGTAGCACACCCACAGCAGAAGTTCTACTTCAGCCAGATCAGGCCGGCAAAGAAACTGCGTTTCACAGCCCTTTGTAAGGGATGTTCCCGGTAGGCTGTAAGAGCCCAATGCAGAACGAGTTGTTTCTTAGCTTCCCAAAGAGCTGGAAGCAAGATGCTTTGGGGACTATCTCTGTCTTTGGAAACAATTCAGCACTTTGTGCCTTGAAGCTCTAGGGCAATGTAGCACACCCACAGCAGAAGTTCTACTTCAGCCAGATCAGGCCTGCAAAGAAACTGCGTTTCACAGCCCTTTGTAAGGGATGTTCCCGGTAGGCTGTAAGAGCCCAATGCAGAACGAGTTGTTTCTTAGCTTCCCAAAGAGCTGGAAGGAAGATGCTTTGGGGACTATCTCTGTCTTTGGAAACAATTCAGCACTTTGTGCCTTGAAGCTCTAGGGCAATGTAGCACACCCAGAGCAGAAGTTCTACTTCAGCCAGATCAGGCCTGCAAAGAAACTGCGTTTCACAGCCCTTTGTAAGGGATGTTCCCGGTAGGCTGTAAGAGCCCAATGCAGAGCGAGTTGTTTCTTAGCTTCCCAAAGAGCTGGAAGCAAGATGCTTTGGGGACTATCTCTGTCTTTGGAAACAATTCAGCACTTTGTGCCTTGAAGCTCTAGGGCAATGTAGCACACCCAGAGCAGAAGTTCTACTTCAGCCAGATCAGGCCTGCAAAGAAACTGCGTTTCACAGCCCTTTGTAAGGGATGTTCCCGGTAGGCTGTAAGAGCCCAATGCAGAACGAGTTGTTTCTTAGCTTCCCAAAGAGCTGGAAGCAAGATGCTTTGGGGACTATCTCTGTCTTTGGAAACAATTCAGCACTTTGTGCCTTGAAGCTCTAGGGCAATGTAGCACACCCAGAGCAGAAGTTCTACTTCAGCCAGATCAGGCCTGCAAAGAAACTGCGTTTCACAGCCCTTTGTAAGGGATGTTCCCGGTAGGCTGTAAGAGCCCAATGCAGAACGAGTTGTTTCTTAGCTTCCCAAAGAGCTGGAAGCAAGATGCTTTGGGGACTATCTCTGTCTTTGGAAACAATTCAGCACTTTGTGCCTTGAAGCTCTAGGGCAATGTAGCACACCCAGAGCAGAAGTTCTACTTCAGCCAGATCAGGCCTGCAAAGAAACTGCGTTTCACAGCCCTTTGTAAGGGATGTTCCCGGTAGGCTGTAAGAGCCCAATGCAGAGCGAGTTGTTTCTTAGCTTCCCAAAGAGCTGGAAGCAAGATGCTTTGGGGACTATCTCTGTCTTTGGAAACAATTCAGCACTTTGTGCCTTGAAGCTCTAGGGCAATGTAGCACACCCACAGCAGAAGTTCTACTTCAGCCAGATCAGGCCGGCAAAGAAACTGCGTTTCACAGCCCTTTGTAAGGGATGTTCCCGGTAGGCTGTAAGAGCCCAATGCAGAGCGAGTTGTTTCTTAGCTTCCCAAAGAGCTGGAAGCAAGATGCTTTGGGGACTATCTCTGTCTTTGGAAACAATTCAGCACTTTGTGCCTTGAAGCTCTAGGGCAATGTAGCACACCCACAGCAGAAGTTCTACTTCAGCCAGATCAGGCCTGCAAAGAAACTGCGTTTCACAGCCCTTTGTAAGGGATGTTCCCGGTAGGCTGTAAGAGCCCAATGCAGAGCGAGTTGTTTCTTAGCTTCCCAAAGAGCTGGAAGCAAGATGCTTTGGGGACTATCTCTGTCTTTGGAAACAATTCAGCACTTTGTGCCTTGAAGCTCTAGGGCAATGTAGCACACCCACAGCAGAAGTTCTACTTCAGCCAGATCAGGCCTGCAAAGAAACTGCGTTTCACAGCCCTTTGTAAGGGATGTTCCCGGTAGGCTGTAAGAGCCCAATGCAGAGCGAGTTGTTTCTTAGCTTCCCAAAGAGCTGGAAGCAAGATGCTTTGGGGACTATCTCTGTCTTTGGAAACAATTCAGCACTTTGTGCCTTGAAGCTCTAGGGCAATGTAGCACACCCACAGCAGAAGTTCTACTTCAGCCAGATCAGGCCTGCAAAGAAACTGCGTTTCACAGCCCTTTGTAAGGGATGTTCCCGGTAGGCTGTAAGAGCCCAATGCAGAACGAGTTGTTTCTTAGCTTCCCAAAGAGCTGGAAGGAAGATGCTTTGGGGACTATCTCTGTCTTTGGAAACAATTCAGCACTTTGTGCCTTGAAGCTCTAGGGCAATGTAGCACACCCACAGCAGAAGTTCTACTTCAGCCAGATCAGGCCTGCAAAGAAACTGCGTTTCACAGCCCTTTGTAAGGGATGTTCCCGGTAGGCTGTAAGAGCCCAATGCAGAGCGAGTTGTTTCTTAGCTTCCCAAAGAGCTGGAAGCAAGATGCTTTGGGGACTATCTCTGTCTTTGGAAACAATTCAGCACTTTGTGCCTTGAAGCTCTAGGGCAATGTAGCACACCCACAGCAGAAGTTCTACTTCAGCCAGATCAGGCCTGCAAAGAAACTGCGTTTCACAGCCCTTTGTAAGGGATGTTCCCGGTAGGCTGTAAGAGCCCAATGCAGAACGAGTTGTTTCTTAGCTTCCCAAAGAGCTGGAAGCAAGATGCTTTGGGGACTATCTCTGTCTTTGGAAACAATTCAGCACTTTGTGCCTTGAAGCTCTAGGGCAATGTAGCACACCCAGAGCAGAAGTTCTACTTCAGCCAGATCAGGCCTGCAAAGAAACTGCGTTTCACAGCCCTTTGTAAGGGATGTTCCCGGTAGGCTGTAAGAGCCCAATGCAGAGCGAGTTGTTTCTTAGCTTCCCAAAGAGCTGGAAGCAAGATGCTTTGGGGACTATCTCTGTCTTTGGAAACAATTCAGCACTTTGTGCCTTGAAGCTCTAGGGCAATGTAGCACACCCACAGCAGAAGTTCTACTTCAGCCAGATCAGGCCTGCAAAGAAACTGCGTTTCACAGCCCTTTGTAAGGGATGTTCCCGGTAGGCTGTAAGAGCCCAATGCAGAACGAGTTGTTTCTTAGCTTCCCAAAGAGCTGGAAGCAAGATGCTTTGGGGACTATCTCTGTCTTTGGAAACAATTCAGCACTTTGTGCCTTGAAGCTCTAGGGCAATGTAGCACACCCAGAGCAGAAGTTCTACTTCAGCCAGATCAGGCCTGCAAAGAAACTGCGTTTCACAGCCCTTTGTAAGGGATGTTCCCGGTAGGCTGTAAGAGCCCAATGCAGAGCGAGTTGTTTCTTAGCTTCCCAAAGAGCTGGAAGCAAGATGCTTTGGGGACTATCTCTGTCTTTGGAAACAATTCAGCACTTTGTGCCTTGAAGCTCTAGGGCAATGTAGCACACCCACAGCAGAAGTTCTACTTCAGCCAGATCAGGCCTGCAAAGAAACTGCGTTTCACAGCCCTTTGTAAGGGATGTTCCCGGTAGGCTGTAAGAGCCCAATGCAGAGCGAGTTGTTTCTTAGCTTCCGAAAGAGCTGGAAGCAAGATGCTTTGGGGACTATCTCTGTCTTTGGAAACAATTCAGCACTTTGTGCCTTGAAGCTCTAGGGCAATGTAGCACACCCACAGCAGAAGTTCTACTTCAGCCAGATCAGGCCTGCAAAGAAACTGCGTTTCACAGCCCTTTGTAAGGGATGTTCCCGGTAGGCTGTAAGAGCCCAATGCAGAACGAGTTGTTTCTTAGCTTCCCAAAGAGCTGGAAGCAAGATGCTTTGGGGACTATCTCTGTCTTTGGAAACAATTCAGCACTTTGTGCCTTGAAGCTCTAGGGCAATGTAGCACACCCACAGCAGAAGTTCTACTTCAGCCAGATCAGGTTGCAAAGAAACTGCGTTTCACAGCCCTTTGTAAGGGATGTTCCCGGTAGGCTGTAAGAGCCCAATGCAGAGCGAGTTGTTTCTTAGCTTCCCAAAGAGCTGGAAGCAAGATGCTTTGGGGACTATCTCTGTCTTTGGAAACAATTCAGCACTTTGTGCCTTGAAGATCTAGGGCAATGTAGCACACCCACAGCAGAAGTTCTACTTCAGCCAGATCAGGCCTGCAAAGAAACTGCGTTTCACAGCCCTTTGTAAGGGATGTTCCCGGTAGGCTGTAAGAGCCCAATGCAGAACGAGTTGTTTCTTAGCTTCCCAAAGAGCTGGAAGCAAGATGCTTTGGGGACTATCTCTGTCTTTGGAAACAATTCAGCACTTTGTGCCTTGAAGCTCTAGGGCAATGTAGCACACCCACAGCAGAAGTTCTACTTCAGCCAGATCAGGTTGCAAAGAAACTGCGTTTCACAGCCCTTTGTAAGGGATGTTCCCGGTAGGCTGTAAGAGCCCAATGCAGAGCGAGTTGTTTCTTAGCTTCCCAAAGAGCTGGAAGCAAGATGCTTTGGGGACTATCTCTGTCTTTGGAAACAATTCAGCACTTTGTGCCTTGAAGCTCTAGGGCAATGTAGCACACCCACAGCAGAAGTTCTACTTCAGCCAGATCAGGCCTGCAAAGAAACTGCGTTTCACAGCCCTTTGTAAGGGATGTTCCCGGTAGGCTGTAAGAGCCCAATGCAGAACGAGTTGTTTCTTAGCTTCCCAAAGAGCTGGAAGGAAGATGCTTTGGGGACTATCTCTGTCTTTGGAAACAATTCAGCACTTTGTGCCTTGAAGCTCTAGGGCAATGTAGCACACCCACAGCAGAAGTTCTACTTCAGC
Organism: Equus asinus; assembly: GCF_041296235.1. NCBI lineage: Eukaryota > Metazoa > Chordata > Mammalia > Perissodactyla > Equidae > Equus > Equus asinus. Next base: position 197,808 of record NW_027225522.1, on the reverse strand, counting down.
CAGATCAGGCCTGCAAAGAAACTGCGTTTCACAGCCCTTTGTAAGGGATGTTCCCGGTAGGCTGTAAGAGCCCAATGCAGAGCGAGTTGTTTCTTAGCTTCCCAAAGAGCTGGAAGCAAGATGCTTTGGGGACTATCTCTGTCTTTGGAAACAATTCAGCACTTTGTGCCTTGAAGCTCTAGGGCAATGTAGCACACCCACAGCAGAAGTTCTACTTCAGCCAGATCAGGCCTGCAAAGAAACTGCGTTTCACAGCCCTTTTTAAGGGATGTTCCCGGTAGGCTGTAAGAGCCCAATGCAGAGCGAGTTGTTTCTTAGCTTCCCAAAGAGCTGGAAGCAAGATGCTTTGGGGACTATCTCTGTCTTTGGAAACAATTCAGCACTTTGTGCCTTGAAGCTCTAGGGCAATGTAGCACACCCACAGCAGAAGTTCTACTTCAGCCAGATCAGGCCTGCAAAGAAACTGCGTTTCACAGCCCTTTGTAAGGGATGTTCCCGGTAGGCTGTAAGAGCCCAATGCAGAACGAGTTGTTTCTTAGCTTCCCAAAGAGCTGGAAGCAAGATGCTTTGGGGACTATCTCTGTCTTTGGAAACAATTCAGCACTTTGTGCCTTGAAGCTCTAGGGCAATGTAGCACACCCAGAGCAGAAGTTCTACTTCAGCCAGATCAGGCCTGCAAAGAAACTGCGTTTCACAGCCCTTTGTAAGGGATGTTCCCGGTAGGCTGTAAGAGCCCAATGCAGAGCGAGTTGTTTCTTAGCTTCCCAAAGAGCTGGAAGCAAGATGCTTTGGGGACTATCTCTGTCTTTGGAAACAATTCAGCACTTTGTGCCTTGAAGCTCTAGGGCAATGTAGCACACCCACAGCAGAAGTTCTACTTCAGCCAGATCAGGCCTGCAAAGAAACTGCGTTTCACAGCCCTTTGTAAGGGATGTTCCCGGTAGGCTGTAAGAGCCCAATGCAGAACGAGTTGTTTCTTAGCTTCCCAAAGAGCTGGAAGCAAGATGCTTTGGGGACTATCTCTGTCTTTGGAAACAATTCAGCACTTTGTGCCTTGAAGCTCTAGGGCAATGTAGCACACCCACAGCAGAAGTTCTACTTCAGCCAGATCAGGTTGCAAAGAAACTGCGTTTCACAGCCCTTTGTAAGGGATGTTCCCGGTAGGCTGTAAGAGCCCAATGCAGAGCGAGTTGTTTCTTAGCTTCCCAAAGAGCTGGAAGCAAGATGCTTTGGGGACTATCTCTGTCTTTGGAAACAATTCAGCACTTTGTGCCTTGAAGCTCTAGGGCAATGTAGCACACCTACAGCAGAAGTTCTACTTCAGCCAGATCAGGCCTGCAAAGAAACTGCGTTTCACAGCCCTTTGTAAGGGATGTTCCCGGTAGGCTGTAAGAGCCCAATGCAGAACGAGTTGTTTCTTAGCTTCCCAAAGAGCTGGAAGGAAGATGCTTTGGGGACTATCTCTGTCTTTGGAAACAATTCAGCACTTTGTGCCTTGAAGCTCTAGGGCAATGTAGCACACCCACAGCAGAAGTTCTACTTCAGCCAGATCAGGCCTGCAAAGAAACTGCGTTTCACAGCCCTTTGTAAGGGATGTTCCCGGTAGGCTGTAAGAGCCCAATGCAGAGCGAGTTGTTTCTTAGCTTCCCAAAGAGCTGGAAGCAAGATGCTTTGGGGACTATCTCTGTCTTTGGAAACAATTCAGCACTTTGTGCCTTGAAGCTCTAGGGCAATGTAGCACACCCACAGCAGAAGTTCTACTTCAGCCAGATCAGGCCGGCAAAGAAACTGCGTTTCACAGCCCTTTGTAAGGGATGTTCCCGGTAGGCTGTAAGAACCCAATGCAGAACGAGTTGTTTCTTAGCTTCCCAAAGAGATGGAAGCAAGATGCTTTGGGGACTATCTCTGTCTTTGGAAACAATTCAGCACTTTGTGCCTTGAAGCTCTAGGGCAATGTAGCACACCCAGAGCAGAAGTTCTACTTCAGCCAGATCAGGCCTGCAAAGAAACTGCGTTTCACAGCCCTTTGTAAGGGATGTTCCCGGTAGGCTGTAAGAGCCCAATGCAGAACGAGTTGTTTCTTAGCTTCCCAAAGAGCTGGAAGCAAGATGCTTTGGGGACTATCTCTGTCTTTGGAAACAATTCAGCACTTTGTGCCTTGAAGCTCTAGGGCAATGTAGCACACCCACAGCAGAAGTTCTACTTCAGCCAGATCAGGCCTGCAAAGAAACTGCGTTTCACAGCCCTTTGTAAGGGATGTTCCCGGTAGGCTGTAAGAGCCCAATGCAGAGCGAGTTGTTTCTTAGCTTCCCAAAGAGCTGGAAGCAAGATGCTTTGGGGACTATCTCTGTCTTTGGAAACAATTCAGCACTTTGTGCCTTGAAGCTCTAGGGCAATGTAGCACACCCACAGCAGAAGTTCTACTTCAGCCAGATCAGGCCTGCAAAGAAACTGCGTTTCACAGCCCTTTGTAAGGGATGTTCCCGGTAGGCTGTAAGAGCCCAATGCAGAACGAGTTGTTTCTTAGCTTCCCAAAGAGCTGGAAGCAAGATGCTTTGGGGACTATCTCTGTCTTTGGAAACAATTCAGCACTTTGTGCCTTGAAGCTCTAGGGCAATGTAGCACACCCACAGCAGAAGTTCTACTTCAGCCAGATCAGGCCTGCAAAGAAACTGCGTTTCACAGCCCTTTGTAAGGGATGTTCCCGGTAGGCTGTAAGAGCCCAATGCAGAACGAGTTGTTTCTTAGCTTCCCAAAGAGCTGGAAGCAAGATGCTTTGGGGACTATCTCTGTCTTTGGAAACAATTCAGCACTTTGTGCCTTGAAGCTCTAGGGCAATGTAGCACACCCACAGCAGAAGTTCTACTTCAGCCAGATCAGGCCTGCAAAGAAACTGCGTTTCACAGCCCTTTGTAAGGGATGTTCCCGGTAGGCTGTAAGAGCCCAATGCAGAACGAGTTGTTTCTTAGCTTCCCAAAGAGCTGGAAGCAAGATGCTTTGGGGACTATCTCTGTCTTTGGAAACAATTCAGCACTTTGTGCCTTGAAGCTCTAGGGCAATGTAGCACACCCACAGCAGAAGTTCTACTTCAGCCAGATCAGGCCTGCAAAGAAACTGCGTTTCACAGCCCTTTGTAAGGGATGTTCCCGGTAGGCTGTAAGAGCCCAATGCAGAGCGAGTTGTTTCTTAGCTTCCCAAAGAGCTGGAAGCAAGATGCTTTGGGGACTATCTCTGTCTTTGGAAACAATTCAGCACTTTGTGCCTTGAAGCTCTAGGGCAATGTAGCACACCCACAGCAGAAGTTCTACTTCAGCCAGATCAGGCCTGCAAAGAAACTGCGTTTCACAGCCCTTTGTAAGGGATGTTCCCGGTAGGCTGTAAGAGCCCAATGCAGAACGAGTTGTTTCTTAGCTTCCCAAAGAGCTGGAAGCAAGATGCTTTGGGGACTATCTCTGTCTTTGGAAACAATTCAGCACTTTGTGCCTTGAAGCTCTAGGGCAATGTAGCACACCCACAGCAGAAGTTCTACTTCAGCCAGATCAGGCCTGCAAAGAAACTGCGTTTCACAGCCCTTTGTAAGGGATGTTCCCGGTAGGCTGTAAGAGCCCAATGCAGAGCGAGTTGTTTCTTAGCTTCCCAAAGAGCTGGAAGGAAGATGCTTTGGGGACTATCTCTGTCTTTGGAAACAATTCAGCACTTTGTGCCTTGAAGCTCTAGGGCAATGTAGCACACCCAGAGCAGAAGTTCTACTTCAGCCAGATCAGGCCTGCAAAGAAACTGCGTTTCACAGCCCTTTGTAAGGGATGTTCCCGGTAGGCTGTAAGAGCCCAATGCAGAACGAGTTGTTTCTTAGCTTCCCAAAGAGCTGGAAGCAAGATGCTTTGGGGACTATCTCTGTCTTTGGAAACAATTCAGCACTTTGTGCCTTGAAGCTCTAGGGCAATGTAGCACACCCACAGCAGAAGTTCTACTTCAGCCAGATCAGGCCTGCAAAGAAACTGCGTTTCACAGCCCTTTGTAAGGGATGTTCCCGGTAGGCTGTAAGAGCCCAATGCAGAACGAGTTGTTTCTTAGCCTCCCAAAGAGCTGGAAGCAAGATGCTTTGGGGACTATCTCTGTCTTTGGAAACAATTCAGCACTTTGTGCCTTGAAGCTCTAGGGCAATGTAGCACACCCACAGCAGAAGTTCTACTTCAGCCAGATCAGGCCTGCAAAGAAACTGCGTTTCACAGCCCTTTGTAAGGGATGTTCCCGGTAGGCTGTAAGAGCCCAATGCAGAGCGAGTTGTTTCTTAGCTTCCCAAAGAGCTGGAAGCAAGATGCTTTGGGGACTATCTCTGTCTTTGGTAACAATTCAGCACTTTGTGCCTTGAAGCTCTAGGGCAATGTAGCACACCCACAGCAGAAGTTCTACTTCAGCCAGATCAGGCCGGCAAAGAAACTGCGTTTCACAGCCCTTTGTAAGGGATGTTCCCGGTAGGCTGTAAGAACCCAATGCAGAACGAGTTGTTTCTTAGCTTCCCAAAGAGATGGAAGCAAGATGCTTTGGGGACTATCTCTGTCTTTGGAAACAATTCAGCACTTTGTGCCTTGAAGCTCTAGGGCAATGTAGCACACCCACAGCAGAAGTTCTACTTCAGCCAGATCAGGCCTGCAAAGAAACTGCGTTTCACAGCCCTTTGTAAGGGATGTTCCCGGTAGGCTGTAAGAGCCCAATGCAGAACGAGTTGTTTCTTAGCTTCCCAAAGAGCTGGAAGGAAGATGCTTTGGGGACTATCTCTGTCTTTGGAAACAATTCAGCACTTTGTGCCTTGAAGCTCTAGGGCAATGTAGCACACCCACAGCAGAAGTTCTACTTCAGCCAGATCAGGCCTGCAAAGAAACTGCGTTTCACAGCCCTTTGTAAGGGATGTTCCCGGTAGGCTGTAAGAGCCCAATGCAGAGCGAGTTGTTTCTTAGCTTCCCAAAGAGCTGGAAGCAAGATGCTTTGGGGACTATCTCTGTCTTTGGAAACAATTCAGCACTTTGTGCCTTGAAGCTCTAGGGCAATGTAGCACACCCACAGCAGAAGTTCTACTTCAGCCAGATCAGGCCGGCAAAGAAACTGCGTTTCACAGCCCTTTGTAAGGGATGTTCCCGGTAGGCTGTAAGAACCCAATGCAGAACGAGTTGTTTCTTAGCTTCCCAAAGAGATGGAAGCAAGATGCTTTGGGGACTATCTCTGTCTTTGGAAACAATTCAGCACTTTGTGCCTTGAAGCTCTAGGGCAATGTAGCACACCCAGAGCAGAAGTTCTACTTCAGCCAGATCAGGCCTGCAAAGAAACTGCGTTTCACAGCCCTTTGTAAGGGATGTTCCCGGTAGGCTGTAAGAGCCCAATGCAGAACGAGTTGTTTCTTAGCTTCCCAAAGAGCTGGAAGCAAGATGCTTTGGGGACTATCTCTGTCTTTGGAAACAATTCAGCACTTTGTGCCTTGAAGCTCTAGGGCAATGTAGCACACCCACAGCAGAAGTTCTACTTCAGCCAGATCAGGCCTGCAAAGAAACTGCGTTTCACAGCCCTTTGTAAGGGATGTTCCCGGTAGGCTGTAAGAGCCCAATGCAGAACGAGTTGTTTCATAGCTTCCCAAAGAGCTGGAAGCAAGATGCTTTGGGGACTATCTCTGTCTTTGGAAACAATTCAGCACTTTGTGCCTTGAAGCTCTAGGGCAATGTAGCACACCCAGAGCAGAAGTTCTACTTCAGCCAGATCAGGCCTGCAAAGAAACTGCGTTTCACAGCCCTTTGTAAGGGATGTTCCCGGTAGGCTGTAAGAGCCCAATGCAGAGCGAGTTGTTTCTTAGCTTCCCAAAGAGCTGGAAGCAAGATGCTTTGGGGACTATCTCTGTCTTTGGAAACAATTCAGCACTTTGTGCCTTGAAGCTCTAGGGCAATGTAGCACACCCACAGCAGAAGTTCTACTTCAGCCAGATCAGGCCTGCAAAGAAACTGCGTTTCACAGCCCTTTGTAAGGGATGTTCCCGGTAGGCTGTAAGAGCCCAATGCAGAACGAGTTGTTTCTTAGCTTCCCAAAGAGCTGGAAGCAAGATGCTTTGGGGACTATCTCTGTCTTTGGAAACAATTCAGCACTTTGTGCCTTGAAGCTCTAGGGCAATGTAGCACACCCACAGCAGAAGTTCTACTTCAGCCAGATCAGGCCTGCAAAGAAACTGCGTTTCACAGCCCTTTGTAAGGGATGTTCCCGGTAGGCTGTAAGAGCCCAATGCAGAGCGAGTTGTTTCTTAGCTTCCCAAAGAGCTGGAAGCAAGATGCTTTGGGGACTATCTCTGTCTTTGGAAACAATTCAGCACTTTGTGCCTTGAAGCTCTAGGGCAATGTAGCACACCCACAGCAGAAGTTCTACTTCAGCCAGATCAGGCCTGCAAAGAAACTGCGTTTCACAGCCCTTTGTAAGGGATGTTCCCGGTAGGCTGTAAGAGCCCAATGCAGAACGAGTTGTTTCTTAGCTTCCCAAAGAGCTGGAAGCAAGATGCTTTGGGGACTATCTCTGTCTTTGGAAACAATTCAGCACTTTGTGCCTTGAAGCTCTAGGGCAATGTAGCACACCCACAGCAGAAGTTCTACTTCAGCCAGATCAGGCCTGCAAAGAAACTGCGTTTCACAGCCCTTTGTAAGGGATGTTCCTGGTAGGCTGTAAGAGCCCAATGCAGAACGAGTTGTTTCTTAGCTTCCGAAAGAGCTGGAAGCAAGATGCTTTGGGGACTATCTCTGTCTTTGGAAACAATTCAGCACTTTGTGCCTTGAAGCTCTAGGGCAATGTAGCACACCCACAGCAGAAGTTCTACTTCAGCCAGATCAGGCCTGCAAAGAAACTGCGTTTCACAGCCCTTTGTAAGGGATGTTCCCGGTAGGCTGTAAGAGCCCAATGCAGAACGAGTTGTTTCTTAGCTTCCCAAAGAGCTGGAAGCAAGATGCTTTGGGGACTATCTCTGTCTTTGGAAACAATTCAGCACTTTGTGCCTTGAAGCTCTAGGGCAATGTAGCACACCCACAGCAGAAGTTCTACTTCAGCCAGATCAGGTTGCAAAGAAACTGCGTTTCACAGCCCTTTGTAAGGGATGTTCCCGGTAGGCTGTAAGAGCCCAATGCAGAGCGAGTTGTTTCTTAGCTTCCCAAAGAGCTGGAAGCAAGATGCTTTGGGGACTATCTCTGTCTTTGGAAACAATTCAGCACTTTGTGCCTTGAAGATCTAGGGCAATGTAGCACACCCACAGCAGAAGTTCTACTTCAGCCAGATCAGGCCTGCAAAGAAACTGCGTTTCACAGCCCTTTGTAAGGGATGTTCCCGGTAGGCTGTAAGAGCCCAATGCAGAACGAGTTGTTTCTTAGCTTCCCAAAGAGCTGGAAGGAAGATGCTTTGGGGACTATCTCTGTCTTTGGAAACAATTCAGCACTTTGTGCCTTGAAGCTCTAGGGCAATGTAGCACACCCACAGCAGAAGTTCTACTTCAGCCAGATCAGGCCTGCAAAGAAACTGCGTTTCACAGCCCTTTGTAAGGGATGTTCCCGGTAGGCTGTAAGAGCCCAATGCAGAGCGAGTTGTTTCTTAGCTTCCCAAAGAGCTGGAAGCAAGATGCTTTGGGGACTATCTCTGTCTTTGGAAACAATTCAGCACTTTGTGCCTTGAAGCTCTAGGGCAATGTAGCACACCCACAGCAGAAGTTCTACTTCAGCCAGATCAGACCTGCAAAGAAACTGCGTTTCACAGCCCTTTGTAAGGGATGTTCCCGGTAGGCTGTAAGAACCCAATGCAGAACGAGTTGTTTCTTAGCTTCCCAAAGAGATGGAAGCAAGATGCTTTGGGGACTATCTCTGTCTTTGGAAACAATTCAGCACTTTGTGCCTTGAAGCTCTAGGGCAATGTAGCACACCCAGAGCAGAAGTTCTACTTCAGCCAGATCAGGCCTGCAAAGAAACTGCGTTTCACAGCCCTTTGTAAGGGATGTTCCCGGTAGGCTGTAAGAGCCCAATGCAGAACGAGTTGTTTCTTAGCTTCCCAAAGAGCTGGAAGCAAGATGCTTTGGGGACTATCTCTGTCTTTGGAAACAATTCAGCACTTTGTGCCTTGAAGCTCTAGGGCAATGTAGCACACCCACAGCAGAAGTTCTACTTCAGCCAGATCAGGCCTGCAAAGAAACTGCGTTTCACAGCCCTTTGTAAGGGATGTTCCCGGTAGGCTGTAAGAGCCCAATGCAGAACGAGTTGTTTCTTAGCTTCCCAAAGAGCTGGAAGCAAGATGCTTTGGGGACTATCTCTGTCTTTGGAAACAATTCAGCACTTTGTGCCTTGAAGCTCTAGGGCAATGTAGCACACCCAGAGCAGAAGTTCTACTTCAGCCAGATCAGGCCTGCAAAGAAACTGCGTTTCACAGCCCTTTGTAAGGGATGTTCCCGGTAGGCTGTAAGAGCCCAATGCAGAGCGAGTTGTTTCTTAGCTTCCCAAAGAGCTGGAAGCAAGATGCTTTGGGGACTATCTCTGTCTTTGGAAACAATTCAGCACTTTGTGCCTTGAAGCTCTAGGGCAATGTAGCACACCCACAGCAGAAGTTCTACTTCAGCCAGATCAGGCCTGCAAAGAAACTGCGTTTCACAGCCCTTTGTAAGGGATGTTCCCGGTAGGCTGTAAGAGCCCAATGCAGAACGAGTTGTTTCTTAGCTTCCCAAAGAGCTGGAAGCAAGATGCTTTGGGGACTATCTCTGTCTTTGGAAACAATTCAGCACTTTGTGCCTTGAAGCTCTAGGGCAATGTAGCACACCCACAGCAGAAGTTCTACTTCAGCCAGATCAGGCCTGCAAAGAAACTGCGTTTCACAGCCCTTTGTAAGGGATGTTCCCGGTAGGCTGTAAGAGCCCAATGCAGAGCGAGTTGTTTCTTAGCTTCCCAAAGAGCTGGAAGCAAGATGCTTTGGGGACTATCTCTGTCTTTGGAAACAATTCAGCACTTTGTGCCTTGAAGCTCTAGGGCAATGTAGCACACCCACAGCAGAAGTTCTACTTCAGCCAGATCAGGCCTGCAAAGAAACTGCGTTTCACAGCCCTTTGTAAGGGATGTTCCCGGTAGGCTGTAAGAGCCCAATGCAGAACGAGTTGTTTCTTAGCTTCCCAAAGAGCTGGAAGCAAGATGCTTTGGGGACTATCTCTGTCTTTGGAAACAATTCAGCACTTTGTGCCTTGAAGCTCTAGGGCAATGTAGCACACCCACAGCAGAAGTTCTACTTCAGCCAGATCAGGCCTGCAAAGAAACTGCGTTTCACAGCCCTTTGTAAGGGATGTTCCTGGTAGGCTGTAAGAGCCCAATGCAGAACGAGTTGTTTCTTAGCTTCCGAAAGAGCTGGAAGCAAGATGCTTTGGGGACTATCTCTGTCTTTGGAAACAATTCAGCACTTTGTGCCTTGAAGCTCTAGGGCAATGTAGCACACCCACAGCAGAAGTTCTACTTCAGCCAGATCAGGCCTGCAAAGAAACTGCGTTTCACAGCCCTTTGTAAGGGATGTTCCCGGTAGGCTGTAAGAGCCCAATGCAGAACGAGTTGTTTCTTAGCTTCCCAAAGAGCTGGAAGCAAGATGCTTTGGGGACTATCTCTGTCTTTGGAAACAATTCAGCACTTTGTGCCTTGAAGCTCTAGGGCAATGTAGCACACCCACAGCAGAAGTTCTACTTCAGCCAGATCAGGTTGCAAAGAAACTGCGTTTCACAGCCCTTTGTAAGGGATGTTCCCGGTAGGCTGTAAGAGCCCAATGCAGAGCGAGTTGTTTCTTAGCTTCCCAAAGAGCTGGAAGCAAGATGCTTTGGGGACTATCTCTGTCTTTGGAAACAATTCAGCACTTTGTGCCTTGAAGATCTAGGGCAATGTAGCACACCCACAGCAGAAGTTCTACTTCAGCCAGATCAGGCCTGCAAAGAAACTGCGTTTCACAGCCCTTTGTAAGGGATGTTCCCGGTAGGCTGTAAGAGCCCAATGCAGAACGAGTTGTTTCTTAGCTTCCCAAAGAGCTGGAAGGAAGATGCTTTGGGGACTATCTCTGTCTTTGGAAACAATTCAGCACTTTGTGCCTTGAAGCTCTAGGGCAATGTAGCACACCCACAGCAGAAGTTCTACTTCAGCCAGATCAGGTTGCAAAGAAACTGCGTTTCACAGCCCTTTGTAAGGGATGTTCCCGGTAGGCTGTAAGAGCCCAATGCAGAGCGAGTTGTTTCTTAGCTTCCCAAAGAGCTGGAAGCAAGATGCTTTGGGGACTATCTCTGTCTTTGGAAACAATTCAGCACTTTGTGCCTTGAAGCTCTAGGGCAATGTAGCACACCCACAGCAGAAGTTCTACTTCAGCCAGATCAGGCCTGCAAAGAAACTGCGTTTCACAGCCCTTTGTAAGGGATGTTCCCGGTAGGCTGTAAGAGCCCAATGCAGAACGAGTTGTTTCTTAGCTTCCCAAAGAGCTGGAAGGAAGATGCTTTGTGGACTATCTCTGTCTTTGGAAACAATTCAGCACTTTGTGCCTTGAAGCTCTAGGGCAATGTAGCACACCCACAGCAGAAGTTCTACTTCAGCCAGATCAGGCCTGCAAAGAAACTGCGTTTCACAGCCCTTTGTAAGGGATGTTCCCGGTAGGCTGTAAGAGCCCAATGCAGAGCGAGTTGTTTCTTAGCTTCCCAAAGAGCTGGAAGCAAGATGCTTTGGGGACTATCTCTGTCTTTGGAAACAATTCAGCACTTTGTGCCTTGAAGCTCTAGGGCAATGTAGCAAACCCACAGCAGAAGTTCTACTTCAGCCAGATCAGGCCTGCAAAGAAACTGCGTTTCACAGCCCTTTGTAAGGGATGTTCCCGGTAGGCTGTAAGAGCCCAATGCAGAGCGAGTTGTTTCTTAGCTTCCCAAAGAGCTGGAAGCAAGATGCTTTGGGGACTATCTCTGTCTTTGGAAACAATTCAGCACTTTGTGCCTTGAAGCTCTAGGGCAATGTAGCACACCCAGAGCAGAAGTTCTACTTCAGCCAGATCAGGCCTGCAAAGAAACTGCGTTTCACAGCCCTTTGTAAGGGATGTTCCCGGTAGGCTGTAAGAGCCCAATGCAGAACGAGTTGTTTCTTAGCTTCCCAAAGAGCTGGAAGCAAGATGCTTTGGGGACTATCTCTGTCTTTGGAAACAATTCAGCACTTTGTGCCTTGAAGCTCTAGGGCAATGTAGCACACCCAGAGCAGAAGTTCTACTTCAGCCAGATCAGGCCTGCAAAGAAACTGCGTTTCACAGCCCTTTGTAAGGGATGTTCCCGGTAGGCTGTAAGAGCCCAATGCAGAGCGAGTTGTTTCTTAGCTTCCCAAAGAGCTGGAAGCAAGATGCTTTGGGGACTATCTCTGTCTTTGGAAACAATTCAGCACTTTGTGCCTTGAAGCTCTAGGGCAATGTAGCACACCCACAGCAGAAGTTCTACTTCAGCCAGATCAGGCCTGCAAAGAAACTGCGTTTCACAGCCCTTTGTAAGGGATGTTCCCGGTAGGCTGTAAGAGCCCAATGCAGAACGAGTTGTTTCTTAGCTTCCCAAAGAGCTGGAAGCAAGATGCTTTGGGGACTATCTCTGTCTTTGGAAACAATTCAGCACTTTGTGCCTTGAAGCTCTAGGGCAATGTAGCACACCCAGAGCAGAAGTTCTACTTCAGCCAGATCAGGCCTGCAAAGAAACTGCGTTTCACAGCCCTTTGTAAGGGATGTTCCCGGTAGGCTGTAAGAGCCCAATGCAGAACGAGTTGTTTCTTAGCTTCCCAAAGAGCTGGAAGCAAGATGCTTTGGGGACTATCTCTGTCTTTGGAAACAATTCAGCACTTTGTGCCTTGAAGCTCTAGGGCAATGTAGCACACCCACAGCAGAAGTTCTACTTCAGCCAGATCAGGCCTGCAAAGAAACTGCGTTTCACAGCCCTTTGTAAGGGATGTTCCCGGTAGGCTGTAAGAGCCCAATGCAGAACGAGTTGTTTCTTAGCTTCCGAAAGAGCTGGAAGCAAGATGCTTTGGGGACTATCTCTGTCTTTGGAAACAATTCAGCACTTTGTGCCTTGAAGCTCTAGGGCAATGTAGCACACCCACAGCAGAAGTTCTACTTCAGCCAGATCAGGCCTGCAAAGAAACTGCGTTTCACAGCCCTTTGTAAGGGATGTTCCCGGTAGGCTGTAAGAGCCCAATGCAGAACGAGTTGTTTCTTAGCTTCCCAAAGAGCTGGAAGCAAGATGCTTTGGGGACTATCTCTGTCTTTGGAAACAATTCAGCACTTTGTGCCTTGAAGCTCTAGGGCAATGTAGCACACCCACAGCAGAAGTTCTACTTCAGCCAGATCAGGTTGCAAAGAAACTGCGTTTCACAGCCCTTTGTAAGGGATGTTCCCGGTAGGCTGTAAGAGCCCAATGCAGAGCGAGTTGTTTCTTAGCTTCCCAAAGAGCTGGAAGCAAGATGCTTTGGGGACTATCTCTGTCTTTGGAAACAATTCAGCACTTTGTGCCTTGAAGATCTAGGGCAATGTAGCACACCCACAGCAGAAGTTCTACTTCAGCCAGATCAGGCCTGCAAAGAAACTGCGTTTCACAGCCCTTTGTAAGGGATGTTCCCGGTAGGCTGTAAGAGCCCAATGCAGAACGAGTTGTTTCTTAGCTTCCCAAAGAGCTGGAAGGAAGATGCTTTGGGGACTATCTCTGTCTTTGGAAACAATTCAGCACTTTGTGCCTTGAAGCTCTAGGGCAATGTAGCACACCCACAGCAGAAGTTCTACTTCAGCCAGATCAGGTTGCAAAGAAACTGCGTTTCACAGCCCTTTGTAAGGGATGTTCCCGGTAGGCTGTAAGAGCCCAATGCAGAGCGAGTTGTTTCTTAGCTTCCCAAAGAGCTGGAAGCAAGATGCTTTGGGGACTATCTCTGTCTTTGGAAACAATTCAGCACTTTGTGCCTTGAAGCTCTAGGGCAATGTAGCACACCCACAGCAGAAGTTCTACTTCAGCCAGATCAGGCCTGCAAAGAAACTCCGTTTCACAGCCCTTTGTAAGGGATGTTCCCGGTAGGCTGTAAGAGCCCAATGCAGAACGAGTTGTTTCTTAGCTTCCCAAAGAGCTGGAAGGAAGATGCTTTGGGGACTATCTCTGTCTTTGGAAACAATTCAGCACTTTGTGCCTTGAAGCTCTAGGGCAATGTAGCACACCCACAGCAGAAGTTCTACTTCAGCCAGATCAGGCCTGCAAAGAAACTGCGTTTCACAGCCCTTTGTAAGGGATGTTCCCGGTAGGCTGTAAGAGCCCAATGCAGAGCGAGTTGTTTCTTAGCTTCCCAAAGAGCTGGAAGCAAGATGCTTTGGGGACTATCTCTGTCTTTGGAAACAATTCAGCACTTTGTGCCTTGAAGCTCTAGGGCAATGTAGCACACCCACAGCAGAAGTTCTACTTCAGCCAGATCAGGCCGGCAAAGAAACTGCGTTTCACAGCCCTTTGTAAGGGATGTTCCCGGTAGGCTGTAAGAACCCAATGCAGAACGAGTTGTTTCTTAGCTTCCCAAAGAGCTGGAAGCAAGATGCTTTGGGGACTATCTCTGTCTTTGGAAACAATTCAGCACTTTGTGCCTTGAAGCTCTAGGGCAATGTAGCACACCCACAGCAGAAGTTCTACTTCAGCCAGATCAGGCCTGCAAAGAAACTGCGTTTCACAGCCCTTTGTAAGGGATGTTCCCGGTAGGCTGTAAGAGCCCAATGCAGAACGAGTTGTTTCTTAGCTTCCCAAAGAGCTGGAAGCAAGATGCTTTGGGGACTATCTCTGTCTTTGGAAACAATTCAGCACTTTGTGCCTTGAAGCTCTAGGGCAATGTAGCACACCCACAGCAGAAGTTCTACTTCAGCCAGATCAGGCCTGCAAAGAAACTGCGTTTCACAGCCCTTTGTAAGGGATGTTCCCGGTAGGCTGTAAGAGCCCAATGCAGAGCGAGTTGTTTCTTAGCTTCCCAAAGAGCTGGAAGCAAGATGCTTTGGGGACTATCTCTGTCTTTGGAAACAATTCAGCACTTTGTGCCTTGAAGCTCTAGGGCAATGTAGCACACCCACAGCAGAAGTTCTACTTCAGCCAGATCAGGCCTGCAAAGAAACTGCGTTTCACAGCCCTTTGTAAGGGATGTTCCCGGTAGGCTGTAAGAGCCCAATGCAGAACGAGTTGTTTCTTAGCTTCCCAAAGAGCTGGAAGCAAGATGCTTTGGGGACTATCTCTGTCTTTGGAAACAATTCAGCACTTTGTGCCTTGAAGCTCTAGGGCAATGTAGCACACCCACAGCAGAAGTTCTACTTCAGCCAGATCAGGCCTGCAAAGAAACTGCGTTTCACAGCCCTTTGTAAGGGATGTTCCCGGTAGGCTGTAAGAGCCCAATGCAGAACGAGTTGTTTCTTAGCTTCCCAAAGAGCTGGAAGCAAGATGCTTTGGGGACTATCTCTGTCTTTGGAAACAATTCAGCACTTTGTGCCTTGAAGCTCTAGGGCAATGTAGCACACCCACAGCAGAAGTTCTACTTCAGCCAGATCAGGCCTGCAAAGAAACTGCGTTTCACAGCCCTTTGTAAGGGATGTTCCCGGTAGGCTGTAAGAGCCCAATGCAGAACGAGTTGTTTCTTAGCTTCCCAAAGAGCTGGAAGCAAGATGCTTTGGGGACTATCTCTGTCTTTGGAAACAATTCAGCACTTTGTGCCTTGAAGCTCTAGGGCAATGTAGCACACCCACAGCAGAAGTTCTACTTCAGCCAGATCAGGCCTGCAAAGAAACTGCGTTTCACAGCCCTTTGTAAGGGATGTTCCCGGTAGGCTGTAAGAGCCCAATGCAGAACGAGTTGTTTCTTAGCTTCCCAAAGAGCTGGAAGCAAGATGCTTTGGGGACTATCTCTGTCTTTGGAAACAATTCAGCACTTTGTGCCTTGAAGCTCTAGGGCAATGTAGCACACCCAGAGCAGAAGTTCTACTTCAGCCAGATCAGGCCTGCAAAGAAACTGCGTTTCACAGCCCTTTGTAAGGGATGTTCCCGGTAGGCTGTAAGAGCCCAATGCAGAGCGAGTTGTTTCTTAGCTTCCCAAAGAGCTGGAAGCAAGATGCTTTGGGGACTATCTCTGTCTTTGGAAACAATTCAGCACTTTGTGCCTTGAAGCTCTAGGGCAATGTAGCACACCCACAGCAGAAGTTCTACTTCAGCCAGATCAGGCCTGCAAAGAAACTGCGTTTCACAGCCCTTTATAAGGGATGTTCCCGGTAGGTTGTAAGAGCCCAATGCAGAACGAGTTGTTTCTTAGCTTCCCAAAGAGCTGGAAGCAAGATGCTTTGGGGACTATCTCTGTCTTTGGAAACAATTCAGCACTTTGTGCCTTGAAGCTCTAGGGCAATGTAGCACACCCAGAGCAGAAGTTCTACTTCAGCCAGATCAGGCCTGCAAAGAAACTGCGTTTCACAGCCCTTTGTAAGGGATGTTCCCGGTAGGCTGTAAGAGCCCAATGCAGAGCGAGTTGTTTCTTAGCTTCCCAAAGAGCTGGAAGCAAGATGCTTTGGGGACTATCTCTGTCTTTGGAAACAATTCAGCACTTTGTGCCTTGAAGCTCTAGGGCAATGTAGCACACCCAGAGCAGAAGTTCTACTTCAGCCAGATCAGGCCTGCAAAGAAACTGCGTTTCACAGCCCTTTGTAAGGGATGTTCCCGGTAGGCTGTAAGAGCCCAATGCAGAGCGAGTTGTTTCTTAGCTTCCCAAAGAGCTGGAAGCAAGATGCTTTGGGGACTATCTCTGTCTTTGGAAACAATTCAGCACTTTGTGCCTTGAAGCTCTAGGGCAATGTAGCACACCCACAGCAGAAGTTCTACTTCAGCCAGATCAGGCCTGCAAAGAAACTGCGTTTCACAGCCCTTTGTAAGGGATGTTCCCGGTAGGCTGTAAGAGCCCAATGCAGAACGAGTTGTTTCTTAGCTTCCCAAAGAGCTGGAAGCAAGATGCTTTGGGGACTATCTCTGTCTTTGGAAACAATTCAGCACTTTGTGCCTTGAAGCTCTAGGGCAATGTAGCACACCCAGAGCAGAAGTTCTACTTCAGCCAGATCAGGCCTGCAAAGAAACTGCGTTTCACAGCCCTTTGTAAGGGATGTTCCCGGTAGGCTGTAAGAGCCCAATGCAGAGCGAGTTGTTTCTTAGCTTCCCAAAGAGCTGGAAGCAAGATGCTTTGGGGACTATCTCTGTCTTTGGAAACAATTCAGCACTTTGTGCCTTGAAGCTCTAGGGCAATGTAGCACACCCACAGCAGAAGTTCTACTTCAGCCAGATCAGGCCTGCAAAGAAACTGCGTTTCACAGCCCTTTGTAAGGGATGTTCCCGGTAGGTTGTAAGAGCCCAATGCAGAACGAGTTGTTTCTTAGCTTCCCAAAGAGCTGGAAGCAAGATGCTTTGGGGACTATCTCTGTCTTTGGAAACAATTCAGCACTTTGTGCCTTGAAGCTCTAGGGCAATGTAGCACACCCACAGCAGAAGTTCTACTTCAGCCAGATCAGGCCTGCAAAGAAACTGCGTTTCACAGCCCTTTGTAAGGGATGTTCCCGGTAGGCTGTAAGAGCCCAATGCAGAACGAGTTGTTTCTTAGCTTCCCAAAGAGCTGGAAGCAAGATGCTTTGGGGACTATCTCTGTCTTTGGAAACAATTCAGCACTTTGTGCCTTGAAGCTCTAGGGCAATGTAGCACACCCAGAGCAGAAGTTCTACTTCAGCCAGATCAGGCCTGCAAAGAAACTGCGTTTCACAGCCCTTTGTAAGGGATGTTCCCGGTAGGCTGTAAGAGCCCAATGCAGAGCGAGTTGTTTCTTAGCTTCCCAAAGAGCTGGAAGCAAGATGCTTTGGGGACTATCTCTGTCTTTGGAAACAATTCAGCACTTTGTGCCTTGAAGCTCTAGGGCAATGTAGCACACCCACAGCAGAAGTTCTACTTCAGCCAGATCAGGCCTGCAAAGAAACTGCGTTTCACAGCCCTTTGTAAGGGATGTTCCCGGTAGGCTGTAAGAGCCCAATGCAGAACGAGTTGTTTCTTAGCTTCCCAAAGAGCTGGAAGCAAGATGCTTTGGGGACTATCTCTGTCTTTGGAAACAATTCAGCACTTTGTGCCTTGAAGCTCTAGGGCAATGTAGCACACCCACAGCAGAAGTTCTACTTCAGCCAGATCAGGCCTGCAAAGAAACTGCGTTTCACAGCCCTTTGTAAGGGATGTTCCCGGTAGGCTGTAAGAGCCCAATGCAGAACGAGTTGTTTCTTAGCTTCCCAAAGAGCTGGAAGCAAGATGCTTTGGGGACTATCTCTGTCTTTGGAAACAATTCAGCACTTTGTGCCTTGAAGCTCTAGGGCAATGTAGCACACCCACAGCAGAAGTTCTACTTCAGCCAGATCAGGCCTGCAAAGAAACTGCGTTTCACAGCCCTTTGTAAGGGATGTTCCCGGTAGGCTGTAAGAGCCCAATGCAGAACGAGTTGTTTCTTAGCTTCCCAAAGAGCTGGAAGCAAGATGCTTTGGGGACTATCTCTGTCTTTGGAAACAATTCAGCACTTTGTGCCTTGAAGCTCTAGGGCAATGTAGCACACCCAGAGCAGAAGTTCTACTTCAGCCAGATCAGGCCTGCAAAGAAACTGCGTTTCACAGCCCTTTGTAAGGGATGTTCCCGGTAGGCTGTAAGAGCCCAATGCAGAGCGAGTTGTTTCTTAGCTTCCCAAAGAGCTGGAAGCAAGATGCTTTGGGGACTATCTCTGTCTTTGGAAACAATTCAGCACTTTGTGCCTTGAAGCTCTAGGGCAATGTAGCACACCCACAGCAGAAGTTCTACTTCAGCCAGATCAGGCCTGCAAAGAAACTGCGTTTCACAGCCCTTTGTAAGGGATGTTCCCGGTAGGCTGTAAGAGCCCAATGCAGAACGAGTTGTTTCTTAGCTTCCCAAAGAGCTGGAAGCAAGATGCTTTGGGGACTATCTCTGTCTTTGGAAACAATTCAGCACTTTGTGCCTTGAAGCTCTAGGGCAATGTAGCACACCCACAGCAGAAGTTCTACTTCAGCCAGATCAGGCCGGCAAAGAAACTGCGTTTCACAGCCCTTTGTAAGGGATGTTCCCGGTAGGCTGTAAGAGCCCAATGCAGAACGAGTTGTTTCTTAGCTTCCCAAAGAGCTGGAAGCAAGATGCTTTGGGGACTATCTCTGTCTTTGGAAACAATTCAGCACTTTGTGCCTTGAAGCTCTAGGGCAATGTAGCACACCCACAGCAGAAGTTCTACTTCAGCCAGATCAGGCCGGCAAAGAAACTGCGTTTCACAGCCCTTTGTAAGGGATGTTCCCGGTAGGCTGTAAGAGCCCAATGCAGAACGAGTTGTTTCTTAGCTTCCCAAAGAGCTGGAAGCAAGATGCTTTGGGGACTATCTCTGTCTTTGGAAACAATTCAGCACTTTGTGCCTTGAAGCTCTAGGGCAATGTAGCACACCCAGAGCAGAAGTTCTACTTCAGCCAGATCAGGCCTGCAAAGAAACTGCGTTTCACAGCCCTTTGTAAGGGATGTTCCCGGTAGGCTGTAAGAGCCCAATGCAGAGCGAGTTGTTTCTTAGCTTCCCAAAGAGCTGGAAGCAAGATGCTTTGGGGACTATCTCTGTCTTTGGAAACAATTCAGCACTTTGTGCCTTGAAGCTCTAGGGCAATGTAGCACACCCACAGCAGAAGTTCTACTTCAGCCAGATCAGGCCTGCAAAGAAACTGCGTTTCACAGCCCTTTGTAAGGGATGTTCCCGGTAGGCTGTAAGAGCCCAATGCAGAACGAGTTGTTTCTTAGCTTCCCAAAGAGCTGGAAGCAAGATGCTTTGGGGACTATCTCTGTCTTTGGAAACAATTCAGCACTTTGTGCCTTGAAGCTCTAGGGCAATGTAGCACACCCACAGCAGAAGTTCTACTTCAGCCAGATCAGGTTGCAAAGAAACTGCGTTTCACAGCCCTTTGTAAGGGATGTTCCCGGTAGGCTGTAAGAGCCCAATGCAGAGCGAGTTGTTTCTTAGCTTCCCAAAGAGCTGGAAGCAAGATGCTTTGGGGACTATCTCTGTCTTTGGAAACAATTCAGCACTTTGTGCCTTGAAGCTCTAGGGCAATGTAGCACACCCACAGCAGAAGTTCTACTTCAGCCAGATCAGGCCTGCAAAGAAACTGCGTTTCACAGCCCTTTGTAAGGGATGTTCCCGGTAGGCTGTAAGAGCCCAATGCAGAACGAGTTGTTTCTTAGCTTCCCAAAGAGCTGGAAGCAAGATGCTTTGGGGACTATCTCTGTCTTTGGAAACAATTCAGCACTTTGTGCCTTGAAGCTCTAGGGCAATGTAGCACACCCAGAGCAGAAGTTCTACTTCAGCCAGATCAGGCCTGCAAAGAAACTGCGTTTCACAGCCCTTTGTAAGGGATGTTCCCGGTAGGCTGTAAGAGCCCAATGCAGAGCGAGTTGTTTCTTAGCTTCCCAAAGAGCTGGAAGCAAGATGCTTTGGGGACTATCTCTGTCTTTGGAAACAATTCACCACTTTGTGCCTTGAAGCTCTAGGGCAATGTAGCACACCCACAGCAGAAGTTCTACTTCAGCCAGATCAGGCCGGCAAAGAAACTGCGTTTCACAGCCCTTTGTAAGGGATGTTCCCGGTAGGCTGTAAGAACCCAATGCAGAACGAGTTGTTTCTTAGCTTCCCAAAGAGATGGAAGCAAGATGCTTTGGGGACTATCTCTGTCTTTGGAAACAATTCAGCAGTTTGTGCCTTGAAGCTCTAGGGCAATGTAGCCCACCCACAGCAGAAGTTCTACTTCAGCCAGATCAGGCCTGCAAAGAAACTGCGTTTCACAGCCCTTTGTAAGGGATGTTCCCGGTAGGCTGTAAGAGCCCAATGCAGAACGAGTTGTTTCTTAGCTTCCCAAAGAGCTGGAAGCAAGATGCTTTGTGGACTATCTCTGTCTTTGGAAACAATTCAGCACTTTGTGCCTTGAAGCTCTAGGGCAATGTAGCACACCCACAGCAGAAGTTCTACTTCAGCCAGATCAGGCCTGCAAAGAAACTGCGTTTCACAGCCCTTTGTAAGGTTTGTTCCCGGTAGGCTGTAAGAGCCCAATGCAGAACGAGTTGTTTCTTAGCTTCCCAAAGAGCTGGAAGCAAGATGCTTTGGGGACTATCTCTGTCTTTGGAAACAATTCAGCACTTTGTGCCTTGAAGCTCTAGGGCAATGTAGCACACCCACAGCAGAAGTTCTACTTCAGCCAGATCAGGCCTGCAAAGAAACTGCGTTTCACAGCCCTTTGTAAGGGATGTTCCCGGTAGGCTGTAACAGCCCAATGCAGAGCGAGTTGTTTCTTAGCTTCCCAAAGAGCTGGAAGCAAGATGCTTTGGGGACTATCTCTGTCTTTGGAAACAATTCAGCACTTTGTACCTTGAAGCTCTAGGGCAATGTAGCACACCCACAGCAGAAGTTCTACTTCAGCCAGATCAGGCCGGCAAAGAAACTGCGTTTCACAGCCCTTTGTAAGGGATGTTCCCGGTAGGCTGTAAGAACCCAATGCAGAACGAGTTGTTTCTTAGCTTCCCAAAGAGCTGGAAGCAAGATGCTTTGGGGACTATCTCTGTCTTTGGAAACAATTCAGCACTTTGTGCCTTGAAGCTCTAGGGCAATGTAGCACACCCACAGCAGAAGTTCTACTTCAGCCAGATCAGGTTGCAAAGAAACTACGTTTCACAGCCCTTTGTAAGGGATGTTCCCGGTAGGCTGTAAGAGCCCAATGCAGAGCGAGTTGTTTCTTAGCTTCCCAAAGAGCTGGAAGCAAGATGCTTTGGGGACTATCTCTGTCTTTGGAAACAATTCAGCACTTTGTGCCTTGAAGCTCTAGGGCAATGTAGCACACCCACAGCAGAAGTTCTACTTCAGCCAGATCAGGCCGGCAAAGAAACTGCGTTTCACAGCCCTTTGTAAGGGATGTTCCCGGTAGGCTGTAAGAACCCAATGCAGAACGAGTTGTTTCTTAGCTTCCCAAAGAGATGGAAGCAAGATGCTTTGGGGCCTATCTCTGTCTTTGGAAACAATTCAGCAGTTTGTGCCTTGAAGCTCTAGGGCAATGTAGCCCACCCACAGCAGAAGTTCTACTTCAGCCAGATCAGGCCTGCAAAGAAACTGCGTTTCACAGCCCTTTGTAAGGGATGTTCCCGGTAGGCTGTAAGAGCCCAATGCAGAACGAGTTGTTTCTTAGCTTCCCAAAGAGCTGGAAGCAAGATGCTTTGTGGACTATCTCTGTCTTTGGAAACAATTCAGCACTTTGTGCCTTGAAGCTCTAGGGCAATGTAGCACACCCACAGCAGAAGTTCTACTTCAGCCAGATCAGGCCTGCAAAGAAACTGCGTTTCACAGCCCTTTGTAAGGTTTGTTCCCGGTAGGCTGTAAGAGCCCAATGCAGAACGAGTTGTTTCTTAGCTTCCCAAAGAGCTGGAAGCAAGATGCTTTGGGGACTATCTCTGTCTTTGGAAACAATTCAGCACTTTGTGCCTTGAAGCTCTAGGGCAATGTAGCACACCCACAGCAGAAGTTCTACTTCAGCCAGATCAGGCCTGCAAAGAAACTGCGTTTCACAGCCCTTTGTAAGGGATGTTCCCGGTAGGCTGTAAGAGCCCAATGCAGAGCGAGTTGTTTCTTAGCTTCCCAAAGAGCTGGAAGCAAGATGCTTTGGGGACTATCTCTGTCTTTGGAAACAATTCAGCACTTTGTGCCTTGAAGCTCTAGGGCAATGTAGCACACCCACAGCAGAAGTTCTACTTCAGCCAGATCAGGCCTGCAAAGAAACTGCGTTTCACAGCCCTTTGTAAGGGATGTTCCCGGTAGGCTGTAAGAGCCCAATGCAGAACGAGTTGTTTCTTAGCTTCCCAAAGAGCTGGAAGCAAGATGCTTTGGGGACTATCTCTGTCTTTGGAAACAATTCAGCACTTTGTGCCTTGAAGCTCTAGGGCAATGTAGCACACCCACAGCAGAAGTTCTACTTCAGCCAGATCAGGTTGCAAAGAAACTGCGTTTCACAGCCCTTTGTAAGGGATGTTCCCGGTAGGCTGTAAGAGCCCAATGCAGAGCGAGTTGTTTCTTAGCTTCCCAAAGAGCTGGAAGCAAGATGCTTTGGGGACTATCTCTGTCTTTGGAAACAATTCAGCACTTTGTGCCTTGAAGCTCTAGGGCAATGTAGCACACCCACAGCAGAAGTTCTACTTCAGCCAGATCAGGCCTGCAAAGAAACTGCGTTTCACAGCCCTTTGTAAGGGATGTTCCCGGTAGGCTGTAAGAGCCCAATGCAGAACGAGTTGTTTCTTAGCTTCCCAAAGAGCTGGAAGCAAGATGCTTTGGGGACTATCTCTGTCTTTGGAAACAATTCAGCACTTTGTGCCTTGAAGCTCTAGGGCAATGTAGCACACCCACAGCAGAAGTTCTACTTCAGCCAGATCAGGCCTGCAAAGAAACTGCGTTTCACAGCCCTTTGTAAGGGATGTTCCCGGTAGGCTGTAAGAGCCCAATGCAGAGCGAGTTGTTTCTTAGCTTCCCAAAGAGCTGGAAGCAAGATGCTTTGGGGACTATCTCTGTCTTTGGAAACAATTCAGCACTTTGTGCCTTGAAGCTCTAGGGCAATGTAGCACACCCAGAGCAGAAGTTCTACTTCAGCCAGATCAGGCCTGCAAAGAAACTGCGTTTCACAGCCCTTTGTAAGGGATGTTCCCGGTAGGCTGTAAGAGCCCAATGCAGAGCGAGTTGTTTCTTAGCTTCCCAAAGAGCTGGAAGCAAGATGCTTTGGGGACTATCTCTGTCTTTGGAAACAATTCACCACTTTGTGCCTTGAAGCTCTAGGGCAATGTAGCACACCCACAGCAGAAGTTCTACTTCAGCCAGATCAGGCCGGCAAAGAAACTGCGTTTCACAGCCCTTTGTAAGGGATGTTCCCGGTAGGCTGTAAGAACCCAATGCAGAACGAGTTGTTTCTTAGCTTCCCAAAGAGATGGAAGCAAGATGCTTTGGGGACTATCTCTGTCTTTGGAAACAATTCAGCAGTTTGTGCCTTGAAGCTCTAGGGCAATGTAGCCCACCCACAGCAGAAGTTCTACTTCAGCCAGATCAGGCCTGCAAAGAAACTGCGTTTCACAGCCCTTTGTAAGGGATGTTCCCGGTAGGCTGTAAGAGCCCAATGCAGAACGAGTTGTTTCTTAGCTTCCCAAAGAGCTGGAAGCAAGATGCTTTGTGGACTATCTCTGTCTTTGGAAACAATTCAGCACTTTGTGCCTTGAAGCTCTAGGGCAATGTAGCACACCCACAGCAGAAGTTCTACTTCAGCCAGATCAGGCCTGCAAAGAAACTGCGTTTCACAGCCCTTTGTAAGGTTTGTTCCCGGTAGGCTGTAAGAGCCCAATGCAGAACGAGTTGTTTCTTAGCTTCCCAAAGAGCTGGAAGCAAGATGCTTTGGGGACTATCTCTGTCTTTGGAAACAATTCAGCACTTTGTGCCTTGAAGCTCTAGGGCAATGTAGCACACCCACAGCAGAAGTTCTACTTCAGCCAGATCAGGCCTGCAAAGAAACTGCGTTTCACAGCCCTTTGTAAGGGATGTTCCCGGTAGGCTGTAAGAGCCCAATGCAGAGCGAGTTGTTTCTTAGCTTCCCAAAGAGCTGGAAGCAAGATGCTTTGGGGACTATCTCTGTCTTTGGAAACAATTCAGCACTTTGTGCCTTGAAGCTCTAGGGCAATGTAGCACACCCACAGCAGAAGTTCTACTTCAGCCAGATCAGGCCTGCAAAGAAACTGCGTTTCACAGCCCTTTGTAAGGGATGTTCCCGGTAGGCTGTAAGAGCCCAATGCAGAACGAGTTGTTTCTTAGCTTCCCAAAGAGCTGGAAGCAAGATGCTTTGGGGACTATCTCTGTCTTTGGAAACAATTCAGCACTTTGTGCCTTGAAGCTCTAGGGCAATGTAGCACACCCACAGCAGAAGTTCTACTTCAGCCAGATCAGGTTGCAAAGAAACTGCGTTTCACAGCCCTTTGTAAGGGATGTTCCCGGTAGGCTGTAAGAGCCCAATGCAGAGCGAGTTGTTTCTTAGCTTCCCAAAGAGCTGGAAGCAAGATGCTTTGGGGACTATCTCTGTCTTTGGAAACAATTCAGCACTTTGTGCCTTGAAGCTCTAGGGCAATGTAGCACACCCACAGCAGAAGTTCTACTTCAGCCAGATCAGGCCTGCAAAGAAACTGCGTTTCACAGCCCTTTGTAAGGGATGTTCCCGGTAGGCTGTAAGAGCCCAATGCAGAACGAGTTGTTTCTTAGCTTCCCAAAGAGCTGGAAGCAAGATGCTTTGGGGACTATCTCTGTCTTTGGAAACAATTCAGCACTTTGTGCCTTGAAGCTCTAGGGCAATGTAGCACACCCACAGCAGAAGTTCTACTTCAGCCAGATCAGGCCTGCAAAGAAACTGCGTTTCACAGCCCTTTGTAAGGGATGTTCCCGGTAGGCTGTAAGAGCCCAATGCAGAGCGAGTTGTTTCTTAGCTTCCCAAAGAGCTGGAAGCAAGATGCTTTGGGGACTATCTCTGTCTTTGGAAACAATTCAGCACTTTGTGCCTTGAAGCTCTAGGGCAATGTAGCACACCCAGAGCAGAAGTTCTACTTCAGCCAGATCAGGCCTGCAAAGAAACTGCGTTTCACAGCCCTTTGTAAGGGATGTTCCCGGTAGGCTGTAAGAGCCCAATGCAGAGCGAGTTGTTTCTTAGCTTCCCAAAGAGCTGGAAGCAAGATGCTTTGGGGACTATCTCTGTCTTTGGAAACAATTCACCACTTTGTGCCTTGAAGCTCTAGGGCAATGTAGCACACCCACAGCAGAAGTTCTACTTCAGCCAGATCAGGCCGGCAAAGAAACTGCGTTTCACAGCCCTTTGTAAGGGATGTTCCCGGTAGGCTGTAAGAACCCAATGCAGAACGAGTTGTTTCTTAGCTTCCCAAAGAGATGGAAGCAAGATGCTTTGGGGACTATCTCTGTCTTTGGAAACAATTCAGCAGTTTGTGCCTTGAAGCTCTAGGGCAATGTAGCCCACCCACAGCAGAAGTTCTACTTCAGCCAGATCAGGCCTGCAAAGAAACTGCGTTTCACAGCCCTTTGTAAGGGATGTTCCCGGTAGGCTGTAAGAGCCCAATGCAGAACGAGTTGTTTCTTAGCTTCCCAAAGAGCTGGAAGCAAGATGCTTTGTGGACTATCTCTGTCTTTGGAAACAATTCAGCACTTTGTGCCTTGAAGCTCTAGGGCAATGTAGCACACCCACAGCAGAAGTTCTACTTCAGCCAGATCAGGCCTGCAAAGAAACTGCGTTTCACAGCCCTTTGTAAGGTTTGTTCCCGGTAGGCTGTAAGAGCCCAATGCAGAACGAGTTGTTTCTTAGCTTCCCAAAGAGCTGGAAGCAAGATGCTTTGGGGACTATCTCTGTCTTTGGAAACAATTCAGCACTTTGTGCCTTGAAGCTCTAGGGCAATGTAGCACACCCACAGCAGAAGTTCTACTTCAGCCAGATCAGGCCTGCAAAGAAACTGCGTTTCACAGCCCTTTGTAAGGGATGTTCCCGGTAGGCTGTAAGAGCCCAATGCAGAGCGAGTTGTTTCTTAGCTTCCCAAAGAGCTGGAAGCAAGATGCTTTGGGGACTATCTCTGTCTTTGGAAACAATTCAGCACTTTGTGCCTTGAAGCTCTAGGGCAATGTAGCACACCCACAGCAGAAGTTCTACTTCAGCCAGATCAGGCCGGCAAAGAAACTGCGTTTCACAGCCCTTTGTAAGGGATGTTCCCGGTAGGCTGTAAGAACCCAATGCAGAACGAGTTGTTTCTTAGCTTCCCAAAGAGCTGGAAGCAAGATGCTTTGGGGACTATCTCTGTCTTTGGAAACAATTCAGCACTTTGTGCCTTGAAGCTCTAGGGCAATGTAGCACACCCACAGCAGAAGTTCTACTTCAGCCAGATCAGGTTGCAAAGAAACTACGTTTCACAGCCCTTTGTAAGGGATGTTCCCGGTAGGCTGTAAGAGCCCAATGCAGAGCGAGTTGTTTCTTAGCTTCCCAAAGAGCTGGAAGCAAGATGCTTTGGGGACTATCTCTGTCTTTGGAAACAATTCAGCACTTTGTGCCTTGAAGCTCTAGGGCAATGTAGCACACCCACAGCAGAAGTTCTACTTCAGCCAGATCAGGCCTGCAAAGAAACTGCGTTTCACAGCCCTTTGTAAGGGATGTTCCCGGTAGGCTGTAAGAGCCCAATGCAGAGCGAGTTGTTTCTTAGCTTCCCAAAGAGCTGGAAGCAAGGTGCTTTGGGGACTATCTCTGTCTTTGGAAACAATTCAGCACTTTGTGCCTTGAAGCTCTAGGGCAATGTAGCACACCCACAGCAGAAGTTCTACTTCAGCCAGATCAGGCCGGCAAAGAAACTGCGTTTCACAGCCCTTTGTAAGGGATGTTCCCGGTAGGCTGTAAGAGCCCAATGCAGAACGAGTTGTTTCTTAGCTTCCCAAAGAGCTGGAAGCAAGATGCTTTGGGGACTATCTCTGTCTTTGGAAACAATTCAGCACTTTGTGCCTTGAAGCTCTAGGGCAATGTAGCACACCCACAGCAGAAGTTCTACTTCAGCCAGATCAGGCCTGCAAAGAAACTGCGTTTCACAGCCCTTTGTAAGGGATGTTCCCGGTAGGCTGTAAGAGCCCAATGCAGAGCGAGTTGTTTCTTAGCTTCCCAAAGAGCTGGAAGCAAGATGCTTTGGGGACTATCTCTGTCTTTGGAAACAATTCAGCACTTTGTGCCTTGAAGCTCTAGGGCAATGTAGCACACCCACAGCAGAAGTTCTACTTCAGCCTGATCAGGCCTGCAAAGAAACTGCGTTTCACAGCCCTTTGTAAGGGATGTTCCCGGTAGGCTGTAAGAGCCCAATGCAGAACGAGTTGTTTCTTAGCTTCCCAAAGAGCTGGAAACAAGATGCTTTGGGGACTATCTCTGTCTTTGGAAACAATTCAGCACTTTGTGCCTTGAAGCTCTAGGGCAATGTAGCACACCCACAGCAGAAGTTCTACTTCAGCCAGATCAGGCCTGCAAAGAAACTGCGTTTCACAGCCCTTTGTAAGGGATGTTCCCGGTAGGCTGTAAGAGCCCAATGCAGAGCGAGTTGTTTCTTAGCTTCCCAAAGAGCTGGAAGCAAGATGCTTTGGGGACTATCTCTGTCTTTGGAAACAATTCAGCACTTTGTGCCTTGAAGCTCTAGGGCAATGTAGCACACCCACAGCAGAAGTTCTACTTCAGCCAGATCAGGCCGGCAAAGAAACTGCGTTTCACAGCCCTTTGTAAGGGATGTTCCCGGTAGGCTGTAAGAGCCCAATGCAGAACGAGTTGTTTCTTAGCTTCCCAAAGAGCTGGAAGCAAGATGCTTTGGGGACTATCTCTGTCTTTGGAAACAATTCAGCACTTTGTGCCTTGAAGCTCTAGGGCAATGTAGCACAACCAGAGCAGAAGTTCTACTTCAGCCAGATCAGGCCTGCAAAGAAACTGCGTTTCACAGCCCTTTGTAAGGGATGTTCCCGGTAGGCTGTAAGAGCCCAATGCAGAGCGAGTTGTTTCTTAGCTTCCCAAAGAGCTGGAAGCAAGATGCTTTGGGGACTATCTCTGTCTTTGGAAACAATTCAGCACTTTGTGCCTTGAAGCTCTAGGGCAATGTAGCACACCCACAGCAGAAGTTCTACTTCAGCCAGATCAGGCCTGCAAAGAAACTGCGTTTCACAGCCCTTTGTAAGGGATGTTCCCGGTAGGCTGTAAGAGCCCAATGCAGAACGAGTTGTTTCTTAGCTTCCCAAAGAGCTGGAAGCAAGATGCTTTGGGGACTATCTCTGTCTTTGGAAACAATTCAGCACTTTGTGCCTTGAAGCTCTAGGGCAATGTAGCACACCCACAGCAGAAGTTCTACTTCAGCCAGATCAGGCCTGCAAAGAAACTGCGTTTCACAGCCCTTTGTAAGGGATGTTCCCGGTAGGCTGTAAGAGCCCAATGCAGAGCGAGTTGTTTCTTAGCTTCCCAAAGAGCTGGAAGCAAGATGCTTTGGGGACTATCTCTGTCTTTGGAAACAATTCAGCACTTTGTGCCTTGAAGCTCTAGGGCAATGTAGCACACCCACAGCAGAAGTTCTACTTCAGCCTGATCAGGCCTGCAAAGAAACTGCGTTTCACAGCCCTTTGTAAGGGATGTTCCCGGTAGGCTGTAAGAGCCCAATGCAGAACGAGTTGTTTCTTAGCTTCCCAAAGAGCTGGAAACAAGATGCTTTGGGGACTATCTCTGTCTTTGGAAACAATTCAGCACTTTGTGCCTTGAAGCTCTAGGGCAATGTAGCACACCCACAGCAGAAGTTCTACTTCAGCCAGATCAGGCCTGCAAAGAAACTGCGTTTCACAGCCCTTTGTAAGGGATGTTCCCGGTAGGCTGTAAGAGCCCAATGCAGAGCGAGTTGTTTCTTAGCTTCCCAAAGAGCTGGAAGCAAGATGCTTTGGGGACTATCTCTGTCTTTGGAAACAATTCAGCACTTTGTGCCTTGAAGCTCTAGGGCAATGTAGCACACCCACAGCAGAAGTTCTACTTCAGCCAGATCAGGCCGGCAAAGAAACTGCGTTTCACAGCCCTTTGTAAGGGATGTTCCCGGTAGGCTGTAAGAGCCCAATGCAGAACGAGTTGTTTCTTAGCTTCCCAAAGAGCTGGAAGCAAGATGCTTTGGGGACTATCTCTGTCTTTGGAAACAATTCAGCACTTTGTGCCTTGAAGCTCTAGGGCAATGTAGCACAACCAGAGCAGAAGTTCTACTTCAGCCAGATCAGGCCTGCAAAGAAACTGCGTTTCACAGCCCTTTGTAAGGGATGTTCCCGGTAGGCTGTAAGAGCCCAATGCAGAGCGAGTTGTTTCTTAGCTTCCCAAAGAGCTGGAAGCAAGATGCTTTGGGGACTATCTCTGTCTTTGGAAACAATTCAGCACTTTGTGCCTTGAAGCTCTAGGGCAATGTAGCACACCCACAGCAGAAGTTCTACTTCAGCCAGATCAGGCCTGCAAAGAAACTGCGTTTCACAGCCCTTTGTAAGGGATGTTCCCGGTAGGCTGTAAGAGCCCAATGCAGAACGAGTTGTTTCTTAGCTTCCCAAAGAGCTGGAAGCAAGATGCTTTGGGGACTATCTCTGTCTTTGGAAACAATTCAGCACTTTGTGCCTTGAAGCTCTAGGGCAATGTAGCACACCCACAGCAGAAGTTCTACTTCAGCCAGATCAGGCCTGCAAAGAAACTGCGTTTCACAGCCCTTTGTAAGGGATGTTCCCGGTAGGCTGTAAGAGCCCAATGCAGAACGAGTTGTTTCTTAGCTTCCCAAAGAGCTGGAAGCAAGATGCTTTGGGGACTATCTCTGTCTTTGGAAACAATTCAGCACTTTGTGCCTTGAAGCTCTAGGGCAATGTAGCACACCCACAGCAGAAGTTCTACTTCAGCCAGATCAGGCCTGCAAAGAAACTGCGTTTCACAGCCCTTTGTAAGGGATGTTCCCGGTAGGCTGTAAGAGCCCAATGCAGAGCGAGTTGTTTCTTAGCTTCCCAAAGAGCTGGAAGCAAGATGCTTTGGGGACTATCTCTGTCTTTGGAAACAATTCAGCACTTTGTGCCTTGAAGCTCTAGGGCAATGTAGCACACCCACAGCAGAAGTTCTACTTCAGCCAGATCAGGCCTGCAAAGAAACTGCGTTTCACAGCCCTTTGTAAGGGATGTTCCCGGTAGGCTGTAAGAGCCCAATGCAGAACGAGTTGTTTCTTAGCTTCCCAAAGAGCTGGAAGCAAGATGCTTTGGGGACTATCTCTGTCTTTGGAAACAATTCAGCACTTTGTGCCTTGAAGCTCTAGGGCAATGTAGCACACCCACAGCAGAAGTTCTACTTCAGCCAGATCAGGCCTGCAAAGAAACTGCGTTTCACAGCCCTTTGTAAGGGATGTTCCCGGTAGGCTGTAAGAGCCCAATGCAGAGCGAGTTGTTTCTTAGCTTCCCAAAGAGCTGGAAGCAAGATGCTTTGGGGACTATCTCTGTCTTTGGAAACAATTCAGCACTTTGTGCCTTGAAGCTCTAGGGCAATGTAGCACACCCACAGCAGAAGTTCTACTTCAGCCAGATCAGGCCTGCAAAGAAACTGCGTTTCACAGCCCTTTGTAAGGGATGTTCCCGGTAGGCTGTAAGAGCCCAATGCAGAACGAGTTGTTTCTTAGCTTCCCAAAGAGCTGGAAGCAAGATGCTTTGGGGACTATCTCTGTCTTTGGAAACAATTCAGCACTTTGTGCCTTGAAGCTCTAGGGCAATGTAGCACACCCACAGCAGAAGTTCTACTTCAGCCAGATCAGGCCTGCAAAGAAACTGCGTTTCACAGCCCTTTGTAAGGGATGTTCCCGGTAGGCTGTAAGAGCCCAATGCAGAGCGAGTTGTTTCTTAGCTTCCCAAAGAGCTGGAAGCAAGATGCTTTGGGGACTATCTCTGTCTTTGGAAACAATTCAGCACTTTGTGCCTTGAAGCTCTAGGGCAATGTAGCACACCCACAGCAGAAGTTCTACTTCAGCCAGATCAGGCCGGCAAAGAAACTGCGTTTCACAGCCCTTTGTAAGGGATGTTCCCGGTAGGCTGTAAGAGCCCAATGCAGAACGAGTTGTTTCTTAGCTTCCCAAAGAGCTGGAAGCAAGATGCTTTGGGGACTATCTCTGTCTTTGGAAACAATTCAGCACTTTGTGCCTTGAAGCTCTAGGGCAATGTAGCACACCCACAGCAGAAGTTCTACTTCAGCCAGATCAGGCCTGCAAAGAAACTGCGTTTCACAGCCCTTTGTAAGGGATGTTCCCGGTAGGCTGTAAGAGCCCAATGCAGAGCGAGTTGTTTCTTAGCTTCCCAAAGAGCTGGAAGCAAGATGCTTTGGGGACTATCTCTGTCTTTGGAAACAATTCAGCACTTTGTGCCTTGAAGCTCTAGGGCAATGTAGCACACCCAGAGCAGAAGTTCTACTTCAGCCAGATCAGGCCTGCAAAGAAACTGCGTTTCACAGCCCTTTGTAAGGGATGTTCCCGGTAGGCTGTAAGAGCCCAATGCAGAACGAGTTGTTTCTAAGCTTCCCAAAGAGCTGGAAGCAAGATGCTTTGGGGACTATCTCTGTCTTTGGAAACAATTCAGCACTTTGTGCCTTGAAGCTCTAGGGCAATGTAGCACACCCACAGCAGAAGTTCTACTTCAGCCAGATCAGGCCTGCAAAGAAACTGCGTTTCACAGCCCTTTGTAAGGGATGTTCCCGGTAGGCTGTAAGAGCCCAATGCAGAACGAGTTGTTTCTTAGCTTCCCAAAGAGCTGGAAGCAAGATGCTTTGGGGACTATCTCTGTCTTTGGAAACAATTCAGCACTTTTTGCCTTGAAGCTCTAGGGCAATGTAGCACACCCACAGCAGAAGTTCTACTTCAGCCAGATCAGGCCTGCAAAGAAACTGCGTTTCACAGCCCTTTGTAAGGGATGTTCCCGGTAGGCTGTAAGAGCCCAATGCAGAGCGAGTTGTTTCTTAGCTTCCCAAAGAGCTGGAAGCAAGATGCTTTGGGGACTATCTCTGTCTTTGGAATCAATTCAGCACTTTGTGCCTTGAAGCTCTAGGGCAATGTAGCACACCCACAGCAGAAGTTCTACTTCAGCCAGATGAGGCCTGCAAAGAAACTGCGTTTCACAGCCCTTTGTAAGGGATGTTCCCGATAGGCTGTAAGAGCCCAATGCAGAACGAGTTGTTTCTTAGCTTC
Organism: Equus asinus; assembly: GCF_041296235.1. Lineage (NCBI taxonomy): Eukaryota > Metazoa > Chordata > Mammalia > Perissodactyla > Equidae > Equus > Equus asinus. Next base: position 165,894 of record NW_027225522.1, on the reverse strand, counting down.
CCAAAGAGCTGGAAGCAAGATGCTTTGGGGACTATCTCTGTCTTTGGAAACAATTCAGCACTTTGTGCCTTGAAGCTCTAGGGCAATGTAGCACACCCAGAGCAGAAGTTCTACTTCAGCCAGATCAGGCCTGCAAAGAAACTGCGTTTCACAGCCCTTTGTAAGGGATGTTCCCGGTAGGCTGTAAGAGCCCAATGCAGAGCGAGTTGTTTCTTAGCTTCCCAAAGAGCTGGAAGCAAGATGCTTTGGGGACTATCTCTGTCTTTGGAAACAATTCAGCACTTTGTGCCTTGAAGCTCTAGGGCAATGTAGCACACCCACAGCAGAAGTTCTACTTCAGCCAGATCAGGCCTGCAAAGAAACTGCGTTTCACAGCCCTTTGTAAGGTTTGTTCCCGGTAGGCTGTAAGAGCCCAATGCAGAACGAGTTGTTTCTTAGCTTCCCAAAGAGCTGGAAGCAAGATGCTTTGGGGACTATCTCTGTCTTTGGAAACAATTCAGCACTTTGTGCCTTGAAGCTCTAGGGCAATGTAGCACACCCACAGCAGAAGTTCTACTTCAGCCAGATAAGGCCTGCAAAGAAACTGCGTTTCACAGCCCTTTGTAAGGGATGTTCCCGGTAGGCTGTAAGAGCCCAATGCAGAGCGAGTTGTTTCTTAGCTTCCCAAAGAGCTGGAAGCAAGATGCTTTGGGGACTATCTCTGTCTTTGGAAACAATTCAGCACTTTGTGCCTTGAAGCTCTAGGGCAATGTAGCACACCCACAGCAGAAGTTCTACTTCAGCCAGATCAGGCCGGCAAAGAAACTGCGTTTCACAGCCCTTTGTAAGGGATGTTCCCGGTAGGCTGTAAGAACCCAATGCAGAGCGAGTTGTTTCTTAGCTTCCCAAAGAGCTGGAAGCAAGATGCTTTGGGGACTATCTCTGTCTTTGGAAACAATTCAGCACTTTGTGCCTTGAAGCTCTAGGGCAATGTAGCACACCCACAGCAGAAGTTCTACTTCAGCCAGATCAGGTTGCAAAGAAACTACGTTTCACAGCCCTTTGTAAGGGATGTTCCCGGTAGGCTGTAAGAGCCCAATGCAGAGCGAGTTGTTTCTTAGCTTCCCAAAGAGCTGGAAGCAAGATGCTTTGGGGACTATCTCTGTCTTTGGAAACAATTCAGCACTTTGTGCCTTGAAGCTCTAGGGCAATGTAGCACACCCACAGCAGAAGTTCTACTTCAGCCAGATCAGGCCTGCAAAGAAACTGCGTTTCACAGCCCTTTGTAAGGGATGTTCCCGGTAGGCTGTAAGAGCCCAATGCAGAACGAGTTGTTTCTTAGCTTCCCAAAGAGCTGGAAGCAAGATGCTTTGGGGACTATCTCTGTCTTTGGAAACAATTCAGCACTTTGTGCCTTGAAGCTCTAGGGCAATGTAGCACACCCAGAGCAGAAGTTCTACTTCAGCCAGATCAGGCCTGCAAAGAAACTGCGTTTCACAGCCCTTTGTAAGGGATGTTCCCGGTAGGCTGTAAGAGCCCAATGCAGAGCGAGTTGTTTCTTAGCTTCCCAAAGAGCTGGAAGCAAGATGCTTTGGGGACTATCTCTGTCTTTGGAAACAATTCAGCACTTTGTGCCTTGAAGCTCTAGGGCAATGTAGCACACCCACAGCAGAAGTTCTACTTCAGCCAGATCAGGCCGGCAAAGAAACTGCGTTTCACAGCCCTTTGTAAGGGATGTTCCCGGTAGGCTGTAAGAACCCAATGCAGAACGAGTTGTTTCTTAGCTTCCCAAAGAGATGGAAGCAAGATGCTTTGGGGCCTATCTCTGTCTTTGGAAACAATTCAGCAGTTTGTGCCTTGAAGCTCTAGGGCAATGTAGCCCACCCACAGCAGAAGTTCTACTTCAGCCAGGTCAGGCCTGCAAAGAAACTGCGTTTCACAGCCCTTTGTAAGGGATGTTCCCGGTAGGCTGTAAGAGCCCAATGCAGAACGAGTTGTTTCTTAGCTTCCCAAAGAGCTGGAAGCAAGATGCTTTGGGGACTATCTCTGTCTTTGGAAACAATTCAGCACTTTGTGCCTTGAAGCTCTAGGGCAATGTAGCACACCCAGAGCAGAAGTTCTACTTCAGCCAGATCAGGCCTGCAAAGAAACTGCGTTTCACAGCCCTTTGTAAGGTTTGTTCCCGGTAGGCTGTAAGAGCCCAATGCAGAACGAGTTGTTTCTTAGCTTCACAAAGAGCTGGAAGCAAGATGCTTTGGGGACTATCTCTGTCTTTGGAAACAATTCAGCACTTTGTGCCTTGAAGCTCTAGGGCAATGTAGCACACCCACAGCAGAAGTTCTACTTCAGCCAGATCAGGCCTGCAAAGAAACTGCGTTTCACAGCCCTTTGTAAGGGATGTTCCCGGTAGGCTGTAAGAGCCCAATGCAGAGCGAGTTGTTTCTTAGCTTCCCAAAGAGCTGGAAGCAAGATGCTTTGGGGACTATCTCTGTCTTTGGAAACAATTCAGCACTTTGTGCCTTGAAGCTCTAGGGCAATGTAGCACACCCACAGCAGAAGTTCTACTTCAGCCAGATCAGGCCGGCAAAGAAACTGCGTTTCACAGCCCTTTGTAAGGGATGTTCCCGGTAGGCTGTAAGAGCCCAATGCAGAACGAGTTGTTTCTTAGCTTCCCAAAGAGCTGGAAGCAAGATGCTTTGGGGACTATCTCTGTCTTTGGAAACAATTCAGCACTTTGTGCCTTGAAGCTCTAGGGCAATGTAGCACACCCACAGCAGAAGTTCTACTTCAGCCAGATCAGGCCGGCAAAGAAACTGCGTTTCACAGCCCTTTGTAAGGGATGTTCCCGGTAGGCTGTAAGAGCCCAATGCAGAGCGAGTTGTTTCTTAGCTTCCCAAAGAGCTGGAAGCAAGATGCTTTGGGGACTATCTCTGTCTTTGGAATCAATTCAGCACTTTGTGCCTTGAAGCTCTAGGGCAATGTAGCACACCCACAGCAGAAGTTCTACTTCAGCCAGATCAGGCCTGCAAAGAAACTGCGTTTCACAGCCCTTTGTAAGGGATGTTCCCGGTAGGCTGTAAGAGCCCAATGCAGAACGAGTTGTTTCTTAGCTTCCCAAAGAGCTGGAAGCAAGATGCTTTGGGGACTATCTCTGTCTTTGGAAACAATTCAGCACTTTGTGCCTTGAAGCTCTAGGGCAATGTAGCACACCCACAGCAGAAGTTCTACTTCAGCCAGATCAGGCCTGCAAAGAAACTGCGTTTCACAGCCCTTTGTAAGGGATGTTCCCGGTAGGCTGTAAGAGCCCAATGCAGAGCGAGTTGTTTCTTAGCTTCCCAAAGAGCTGGAAGCAAGATGCTTTGGGGACTATCTCTGTCTTTGGAAACAATTCAGCACTTTGTGCCTTGAAGCTCTAGGGCAATGTAGCACACCCAGAGCAGAAGTTCTACTTCAGCCAGATCAGGCCTGCAAAGAAACTGCGTTTCACAGCCCTTTGTAAGGGATGTTCCCGGTAGGCTGTAAGAGCCCAATGCAGAACGAGTTGTTTCTAAGCTTCCCAAAGAGCTGGAAGCAAGATGCTTTGGGGACTATCTCTGTCTTTGGAAACAATTCAGCACTTTGTGCCTTGAAGCTCTAGGGCAATGTAGCACACCCACAGCAGAAGTTCTACTTCAGCCAGATCAGGCCTGCAAAGAAACTGCGTTTCACAGCCCTTTGTAAGGGATGTTCCCGGTAGGCTGTAAGAGCCCAATGCAGAACGAGTTGTTTCTTAGCTTCCCAAAGAGCTGGAAGCAAGATGCTTTGGGGACTATCTCTGTCTTTGGAAACAATTCAGCACTTTGTGCCTTGAAGCTCTAGGGCAATGTAGCACACCCACAGCAGAAGTTCTACTTCAGCCAGATCAGGCCTGCAAAGAAACTGCGTTTCACAGCCCTTTGTAAGGGATGTTCCCGGTAGGCTGTAAGAGCCCAATGCAGAGCGAGTTGTTTCTTAGCTTCCCAAAGAGCTGGAAGCAAGATGCTTTGGGGACTATCTCTGTCTTTGGAATCAATTCAGCACTTTGTGCCTTGAAGCTCTAGGGCAATGTAGCACACCCACAGCAGAAGTTCTACTTCAGCCAGATGAGGCCTGCAAAGAAACTGCGTTTCACAGCCCTTTGTAAGGGATGTTCCCGATAGGCTGTAAGAGCCCAATGCAGAACGAGTTGTTTCTTAGCTTCCCAAAGAGCTGGAAGCAAGATGCTTTGGGGACTATCTCTGTCTTTGGAAACAATTCAGCACTTTGTGCCTTGAAGCTCTAGGGCAATGTAGCACACCCAGAGCAGAAGTTCTACTTCAGCCAGATCAGGCCTGCAAAGAAACTGCGTTTCACAGCCCTTTGTAAGGGATGTTCCCGGTAGGCTGTAAGAGCCCAATGCAGAGCGAGTTGTTTCTTAGCTTCCCAAAGAGCTGGAAGCAAGATGCTTTGGGGACTATCTCTGTCTTTGGAAACAATTCAGCACTTTGTGCCTTGAAGCTCTAGGGCAATGTAGCACACCCACAGCAGAAGTTCTACTTCAGCCAGATCAGGCCTGCAAAGAAACTGCGTTTCACAGCCCTTTGTAAGGTTTGTTCCCGGTAGGCTGTAAGAGCCCAATGCAGAACGAGTTGTTTCTTAGCTTCCCAAAGAGCTGGAAGCAAGATGCTTTGGGGACTATCTCTGTCTTTGGAAACAATTCAGCACTTTGTGCCTTGAAGCTCTAGGGCAATGTAGCACACCCACAGCAGAAGTTCTACTTCAGCCAGATAAGGCCTGCAAAGAAACTGCGTTTCACAGCCCTTTGTAAGGGATGTTCCCGGTAGGCTGTAAGAGCCCAATGCAGAGCGAGTTGTTTCTTAGCTTCCCAAAGAGCTGGAAGCAAGATGCTTTGGGGACTATCTCTGTCTTTGGAAACAATTCAGCACTTTGTGCCTTGAAGCTCTAGGGCAATGTAGCACACCCACAGCAGAAGTTCTACTTCAGCCAGATCAGGCCGGCAAAGAAACTGCGTTTCACAGCCCTTTGTAAGGGATGTTCCCGGTAGGCTGTAAGAACCCAATGCAGAGCAGGTTGTTTCTTAGCTTCCCAAAGAGCTGGAAGCAAGATGCTTTGGGGACTATCTCTGTCTTTGGAAACAATTCAGCACTTTGTGCCTTGAAGCTCTAGGGCAATGTAGCACACCCACAGCAGAAGTTCTACTTCAGCCAGATCAGGTTGCAAAGAAACTACGTTTCACAGCCCTTTGTAAGGGATGTTCCCGGTAGGCTGTAAGAGCCCAATGCAGAGCGAGTTGTTTCTTAGCTTCCCAAAGAGCTGGAAGCAAGATGCTTTGGGGACTATCTCTGTCTTTGGAAACAATTCAGCACTTTGTGCCTTGAAGCTCTAGGGCAATGTAGCACACCCACAGCAGAAGTTCTACTTCAGCCAGATCAGGCCTGCAAAGAAACTGCGTTTCACAGCCCTTTGTAAGGGATGTTCCCGGTAGGCTGTAAGAGCCCAATGCAGAACGAGTTGTTTCTTAGCTTCCCAAAGAGCTGGAAGCAAGATGCTTTGGGGACTATCTCTGTCTTTGGAAACAATTCAGCACTTTGTGCCTTGAAGCTCTAGGGCAATGTAGCACACCCAGAGCAGAAGTTCTACTTCAGCCAGATCAGGCCTGCAAAGAAACTGCGTTTCACAGCCCTTTGTAAGGGATGTTCCCGGTAGGCTGTAAGAGCCCAATGCAGAGCGAGTTGTTTCTTAGCTTCCCAAAGAGCTGGAAGCAAGATGCTTTGGGGACTATCTCTGTCTTTGGAAACAATTCAGCACTTTGTGCCTTGAAGCTCTAGGGCAATGTAGCACACCCACAGCAGAAGTTCTACTTCAGCCAGATCAGGCCGGCAAAGAAACTGCGTTTCACAGCCCTTTGTAAGGGATGTTCCCGGTAGGCTGTAAGAACCCAATGCAGAACGAGTTGTTTCTTAGCTTCCCAAAGAGATGGAAGCAAGATGCTTTGGGGCCTATCTCTGTCTTTGGAAACAATTCAGCAGTTTGTGCCTTGAAGCTCTAGGGCAATGTAGCCCACCCACAGCAGAAGTTCTACTTCAGCCAGATCAGGCCTGCAAAGAAACTGCGTTTCACAGCCCTTTGTAAGGGATGTTCCCGGTAGGCTGTAAGAGCCCAATGCAGAACGAGTTGTTTCTTAGCTTCCCAAAGAGCTGGAAGCAAGATGCTTTGGGGACTATCTCTGTCTTTGGAAACAATTCAGCACTTTGTGCCTTGAAGCTCTAGGGCAATGTAGCACACCCACAGCAGAAGTTCTACTTCAGCCAGATCAGGCCTGCAAAGAAACTGCGTTTCACAGCCCTTTGTAAGGTTTGTTCCCGGTAGGCTGTAAGAGCCCAATGCAGAACGAGTTGTTTCTTAGCTTCACAAAGAGCTGGAAGCAAGATGCTTTGGGGACTATCTCTGTCTTTGGAAACAATTCAGCACTTTGTGCCTTGAAGCTCTAGGGCAATGTAGCACACCCACAGCAGAAGTTCTACTTCAGCCAGATAAGGCCTGCAAAGAAACTGCGTTTCACAGCCCTTTGTAAGGGATGTTCCCGGTAGGCTGTAAGAGCCCAATGCAGAGCGAGTTGTTTCTTAGCTTCCCAAAGAGCTGGAAGCAAGATGCTTTGGGGACTATCTCTGTCTTTGGAAACAATTCAGCACTTTGTGCCTTGAAGCTCTAGGGCAATGTAGCACACCCACAGCAGAAGTTCTACTTCAGCCAGATCAGGCCGGCAAAGAAACTGCGTTTCACAGCCCTTTGTAAGGGATGTTCCCGGTAGGCTGTAAGAGCCCAATGCAGAACGAGTTGTTTCTTAGCTTCCCAAAGAGCTGGAAGCAAGATGCTTTGGGGACTATCTCTGTCTTTGGAAACAATTCAGCACTTTGTGCCTTGAAGCTCTAGGGCAATGTAGCACACCCAGAGCAGAAGTTCTACTTCAGCCAGATCAGGCCTGCAAAGAAACTGCGTTTCACAGCCCTTTGTAAGGGATGTTCCCGGTAGGCTGTAAGAGCCCAATGCAGAGCGAGTTGTTTCTTAGCTTCCCAAAGAGCTGGAAGCAAGATGCTTTGGGGACTATCTCTGTCTTTGGAAACAATTCAGCACTTTGTGCCTTGAAGCTCTAGGGCAATGTAGCACACCCACAGCAGAAGTTCTACTTCAGCCAGATCAGGCCTGCAAAGAAACTGCGTTTCACAGCCCTTTGTAAGGGATGTTCCCGGTAGGCTGTAAGAGCCCAATGCAGAACGAGTTGTTTCTTAGCTTCCCAAAGAGCTGGAAGCAAGATGCTTTGGGGACTATCTCTGTCTTTGGAAACAATTCAGCACTTTGTGCCTTGAAGCTCTAGGGCAATGTAGCACACCCACAGCAGAAGTTCTACTTCAGCCAGATCAGGCCTGCAAAGAAACTGCGTTTCACAGCCCTTTGTAAGGGATGTTCCCGGTAGGCTGTAAGAGCCCAATGCAGAACGAGTTGTTTCTTAGCTTCCCAAAGAGCTGGAAGCAAGATGCTTTGGGGACTATCTCTGTCTTTGGAAACAATTCAGCACTTTGTGCCTTGAAGCTCTAGGGCAATGTAGCACACCCACAGCAGAAGTTCTACTTCAGCCAGATCAGGCCGGCAAAGAAACTGCGTTTCACAGCCCTTTGTAAGGGATGTTCCCGGTAGGCTGTAAGAGCCCAATGCAGAGCGAGTTGTTTCTTAGCTTCCCAAAGAGCTGGAAGCAAGATGCTTTGGGGACTATCTCTGTCTTTGGAATCAATTCAGCACTTTGTGCCTTGAAGCTCTAGGGCAATGTAGCACACCCACAGCAGAAGTTCTACTTCAGCCAGATCAGGCCTGCAAAGAAACTGCGTTTCACAGCCCTTTGTAAGGGATGTTCCCGGTAGGCTGTAAGAGCCCAATGCAGAACGAGTTGTTTCTTAGCTTCCCAAAGAGCTGGAAGCAAGATGCTTTGGGGACTATCTCTGTCTTTGGAAACAATTCAGCACTTTGTGCCTTGAAGCTCTAGGGCAATGTAGCACACCCACAGCAGAAGTTCTACTTCAGCCAGATCAGGCCTGCAAAGAAACTGCGTTTCACAGCCCTTTGTAAGGGATGTTCCCGGTAGGCTGTAAGAGCCCAATGCAGAGCGAGTTGTTTCTTAGCTTCCCAAAGAGCTGGAAGCAAGATGCTTTGGGGACTATCTCTGTCTTTGGAAACAATTCAGCACTTTGTGCCTTGAAGCTCTAGGGCAATGTAGCACACCCAGAGCAGAAGTTCTACTTCAGCCAGATCAGGCCTGCAAAGAAACTGCGTTTCACAGCCCTTTGTAAGGGATGTTCCCGGTAGGCTGTAAGAGCCCAATGCAGAACGAGTTGTTTCTAAGCTTCCCAAAGAGCTGGAAGCAAGATGCTTTGGGGACTATCTCTGTCTTTGGAAACAATTCAGCACTTTGTGCCTTGAAGCTCTAGGGCAATGTAGCACACCCACAGCAGAAGTTCTACTTCAGCCAGATCAGGCCTGCAAAGAAACTGCGTTTCACAGCCCTTTGTAAGGGATGTTCCCGGTAGGCTGTAAGAGCCCAATGCAGAACGAGTTGTTTCTTAGCTTCCCAAAGAGCTGGAAGCAAGATGCTTTGGGGACTATCTCTGTCTTTGGAAACAATTCAGCACTTTGTGCCTTGAAGCTCTAGGGCAATGTAGCACACCCACAGCAGAAGTTCTACTTCAGCCAGATCAGGCCTGCAAAGAAACTGCGTTTCACAGCCCTTTGTAAGGGATGTTCCCGGTAGGCTGTAAGAGCCCAATGCAGAGCGAGTTGTTTCTTAGCTTCCCAAAGAGCTGGAAGCAAGATGCTTTGGGGACTATCTCTGTCTTTGGAATCAATTCAGCACTTTGTGCCTTGAAGCTCTAGGGCAATGTAGCACACCCACAGCAGAAGTTCTACTTCAGCCAGATGAGGCCTGCAAAGAAACTGCGTTTCACAGCCCTTTGTAAGGGATGTTCCCGATAGGCTGTAAGAGCCCAATGCAGAACGAGTTGTTTCTTAGCTTCCCAAAGAGCTGGAAGCAAGATGCTTTGGGGACTATCTCTGTCTTTGGAAACAATTCAGCACTTTGTGCCTTGAAGCTCTAGGGCAATGTAGCACACCCAGAGCAGAAGTTCTACTTCAGCCAGATCAGGCCTGCAAAGAAACTGCGTTTCACAGCCCTTTGTAAGGGATGTTCCCGGTAGGCTGTAAGAGCCCAATGCAGAGCGAGTTGTTTCTTAGCTTCCCAAAGAGCTGGAAGCAAGATGCTTTGGGGACTATCTCTGTCTTTGGAAACAATTCAGCACTTTGTGCCTTGAAGCTCTAGGGCAATGTAGCACACCCACAGCAGAAGTTCTACTTCAGCCAGATCAGGCCTGCAAAGAAACTGCGTTTCACAGCCCTTTGTAAGGTTTGTTCCCGGTAGGCTGTAAGAGCCCAATGCAGAACGAGTTGTTTCTTAGCTTCCCAAAGAGCTGGAAGCAAGATGCTTTGGGGACTATCTCTGTCTTTGGAAACAATTCAGCACTTTGTGCCTTGAAGCTCTAGGGCAATGTAGCACACCCACAGCAGAAGTTCTACTTCAGCCAGATCAGGCCTGCAAAGAAACTGCGTTTCACAGCCCTTTGTAAGGGATGTTCCCGGTAGGCTGTAAGAGCCCAATGCAGAGCGAGTTGTTTCTTAGCTTCCCAAAGAGCTGGAAGCAAGATGCTTTGGGGACTATCTCTGTCTTTGGAAACAATTCAGCACTTTGTGCCTTGAAGCTCTAGGGCAATGTAGCACACCCACAGCAGAAGTTCTACTTCAGCCAGATCAGGCCTGCAAAGAAACTGCGTTTCACAGCCCTTTGTAAGGGATGTTCCCGGTAGGCTGTAAGAGCCCAATGCAGAACGAGTTGTTTCTTAGCTTCCCAAAGAGCTGGAAGCAAGATGCTTTGGGGACTATCTCTGTCTTTGGAAACAATTCAGCACTTTGTGCCTTGAAGCTCTAGGGCAATGTAGCACACCCACAGCAGAAGTTCTACTTCAGCCAGATCAGGCCTGCAAAGAAACTGCGTTTCACAGCCCTTTGTAAGGTTTGTTCCCGGTAGGCTGTAAGAGCCCAATGCAGAACGAGTTGTTTCTTAGCTTCACAAAGAGCTGGAAGCAAGATGCTTTGGGGACTATCTCTGTCTTTGGAAACAATTCAGCACTTTGTGCCTTGAAGCTCTAGGGCAATGTAGCACACCCACAGCAGAAGTTCTACTTCAGCCAGATAAGGCCTGCAAAGAAACTGCGTTTCACAGCCCTTTGTAAGGGATGTTCCCGGTAGGCTGTAAGAGCCCAATGCAGAGCGAGTTGTTTCTTAGCTTCCCAAAGAGCTGGAAGCAAGATGCTTTGGGGACTATCTCTGTCTTTGGAAACAATTCAGCACTTTGTGCCTTGAAGCTCTAGGGCAATGTAGCACACCCACAGCAGAAGTTCTACTTCAGCCAGATCAGGCCGGCAAAGAAACTGCGTTTCACAGCCCTTTGTAAGGGATGTTCCCGGTAGGCTGTAAGAGCCCAATGCAGAACGAGTTGTTTCTTAGCTTCCCAAAGAGCTGGAAGCAAGATGCTTTGGGGACTATCTCTGTCTTTGGAAACAATTCAGCACTTTGTGCCTTGAAGCTCTAGGGCAATGTAGCACACCCAGAGCAGAAGTTCTACTTCAGCCAGATCAGGCCTGCAAAGAAACTGCGTTTCACAGCCCTTTGTAAGGGATGTTCCCGGTAGGCTGTAAGAGCCCAATGCAGAGCGAGTTGTTTCTTAGCTTCCCAAAGAGCTGGAAGCAAGATGCTTTGGGGACTATCTCTGTCTTTGGAAACAATTCAGCACTTTGTGCCTTGAAGCTCTAGGGCAATGTAGCACACCCACAGCAGAAGTTCTACTTCAGCCAGATCAGGCCTGCAAAGAAACTGCGTTTCACAGCCCTTTGTAAGGGATGTTCCCGGTAGGCTGTAAGAGCCCAATGCAGAACGAGTTGTTTCTTAGCTTCCCAAAGAGCTGGAAGCAAGATGCTTTGGGGACTATCTCTGTCTTTGGAAACAATTCAGCACTTTGTGCCTTGAAGCTCTAGGGCAATGTAGCACACCCACAGCAGAAGTTCTACTTCAGCCAGATCAGGCCTGCAAAGAAACTGCGTTTCACAGCCCTTTGTAAGGGATGTTCCCGGTAGGCTGTAAGAGCCCAATGCAGAACGAGTTGTTTCTTAGCTTCCCAAAGAGCTGGAAGCAAGATGCTTTGGGGACTATCTCTGTCTTTGGAAACAATTCAGCACTTTGTGCCTTGAAGCTCTAGGGCAATGTAGCACACCCACAGCAGAAGTTCTACTTCAGCCAGATCAGGCCGGCAAAGAAACTGCGTTTCACAGCCCTTTGTAAGGGATGTTCCCGGTAGGCTGTAAGAGCCCAATGCAGAGCGAGTTGTTTCTTAGCTTCCCAAAGAGCTGGAAGCAAGATGCTTTGGGGACTATCTCTGTCTTTGGAATCAATTCAGCACTTTGTGCCTTGAAGCTCTAGGGCAATGTAGCACACCCACAGCAGAAGTTCTACTTCAGCCAGATCAGGCCTGCAAAGAAACTGCGTTTCACAGCCCTTTGTAAGGGATGTTCCCGGTAGGCTGTAAGAGCCCAATGCAGAACGAGTTGTTTCTTAGCTTCCCAAAGAGCTGGAAGCAAGATGCTTTGGGGACTATCTCTGTCTTTGGAAACAATTCAGCACTTTGTGCCTTGAAGCTCTAGGGCAATGTAGCACACCCACAGCAGAAGTTCTACTTCAGCCAGATCAGGCCTGCAAAGAAACTGCGTTTCACAGCCCTTTGTAAGGGATGTTCCCGGTAGGCTGTAAGAGCCCAATGCAGAGCGAGTTGTTTCTTAGCTTCCCAAAGAGCTGGAAGCAAGATGCTTTGGGGACTATCTCTGTCTTTGGAAACAATTCAGCACTTTGTGCCTTGAAGCTCTAGGGCAATGTAGCACACCCAGAGCAGAAGTTCTACTTCAGCCAGATCAGGCCTGCAAAGAAACTGCGTTTCACAGCCCTTTGTAAGGGATGTTCCCGGTAGGCTGTAAGAGCCCAATGCAGAACGAGTTGTTTCTAAGCTTCCCAAAGAGCTGGAAGCAAGATGCTTTGGGGACTATCTCTGTCTTTGGAAACAATTCAGCACTTTGTGCCTTGAAGCTCTAGGGCAATGTAGCACACCCACAGCAGAAGTTCTACTTCAGCCAGATCAGGCCTGCAAAGAAACTGCGTTTCACAGCCCTTTGTAAGGGATGTTCCCGGTAGGCTGTAAGAGCCCAATGCAGAACGAGTTGTTTCTTAGCTTCCCAAAGAGCTGGAAGCAAGATGCTTTGGGGACTATCTCTGTCTTTGGAAACAATTCAGCACTTTGTGCCTTGAAGCTCTAGGGCAATGTAGCACACCCACAGCAGAAGTTCTACTTCAGCCAGATCAGGCCTGCAAAGAAACTGCGTTTCACAGCCCTTTGTAAGGGATGTTCCCGGTAGGCTGTAAGAGCCCAATGCAGAGCGAGTTGTTTCTTAGCTTCCCAAAGAGCTGGAAGCAAGATGCTTTGGGGACTATCTCTGTCTTTGGAATCAATTCAGCACTTTGTGCCTTGAAGCTCTAGGGCAATGTAGCACACCCACAGCAGAAGTTCTACTTCAGCCAGATGAGGCCTGCAAAGAAACTGCGTTTCACAGCCCTTTGTAAGGGATGTTCCCGATAGGCTGTAAGAGCCCAATGCAGAACGAGTTGTTTCTTAGCTTCCCAAAGAGCTGGAAGCAAGATGCTTTGGGGACTATCTCTGTCTTTGGAAACAATTCAGCACTTTGTGCCTTGAAGCTCTAGGGCAATGTAGCACACCCAGAGCAGAAGTTCTACTTCAGCCAGATCAGGCCTGCAAAGAAACTGCGTTTCACAGCCCTTTGTAAGGGATGTTCCCGGTAGGCTGTAAGAGCCCAATGCAGAGCGAGTTGTTTCTTAGCTTCCCAAAGAGCTGGAAGCAAGATGCTTTGGGGACTATCTCTGTCTTTGGAAACAATTCAGCACTTTGTGCCTTGAAGCTCTAGGGCAATGTAGCACACCCACAGCAGAAGTTCTACTTCAGCCAGATCAGGCCTGCAAAGAAACTGCGTTTCACAGCCCTTTGTAAGGTTTGTTCCCGGTAGGCTGTAAGAGCCCAATGCAGAACGAGTTGTTTCTTAGCTTCCCAAAGAGCTGGAAGCAAGATGCTTTGGGGACTATCTCTGTCTTTGGAAACAATTCAGCACTTTGTGCCTTGAAGCTCTAGGGCAATGTAGCACACCCACAGCAGAAGTTCTACTTCAGCCAGATCAGGCCTGCAAAGAAACTGCGTTTCACAGCCCTTTGTAAGGGATGTTCCCGGTAGGCTGTAAGAGCCCAATGCAGAGCGAGTTGTTTCTTAGCTTCCCAAAGAGCTGGAAGCAAGATGCTTTGGGGACTATCTCTGTCTTTGGAAACAATTCAGCACTTTGTGCCTTGAAGCTCTAGGGCAATGTAGCACACCCACAGCAGAAGTTCTACTTCAGCCAGATCAGGCCTGCAAAGAAACTGCGTTTCACAGCCCTTTGTAAGGGATGTTCCCGGTAGGCTGTAAGAGCCCAATGCAGAACGAGTTGTTTCTTAGCTTCCCAAAGAGCTGGAAGCAAGATGCTTTGGGGACTATCTCTGTCTTTGGAAACAATTCAGCACTTTGTGCCTTGAAGCTCTAGGGCAATGTAGCACACCCAGAGCAGAAGTTCTACTTCAGCCAGATCAGGCCTGCAAAGAAACTGCGTTTCACAGCCCTTTGTAAGGGATGTTCCCGGTAGGCTGTAAGAGCCCAATGCAGAGCGAGTTGTTTCTTAGCTTCCCAAAGAGCTGGAAGCAAGATGCTTTGGGGACTATCTCTGTCTTTGGAAACAATTCAGCACTTTGTGCCTTGAAGCTCTAGGGCAATGTAGCACACCCAGAGCAGAAGTTCTACTTCAGCCAGATCAGGCCTGCAAAGAAACTGCGTTTCACAGCCCTTTGTAAGGGATGTTCCCGGTAGGCTGTAAGAGCCCAATGCAGAGCGAGTTGTTTCTTAGCTTCCCAAAGAGCTGGAAGCAAGATGCTTTGGGGACTATCTCTGTCTTTGGAAACAATTCAGCACTTTGTGCCTTGAAGCTCTAGGGCAATGTAGCACACCCACAGCAGAAGTTCCACTTCAGCCAGATCAGGCCTGCAAAGAAACTGCGTTTCACAGCCCTTTGTAAGGGATGTTCCCGGTAGGCTGTAAGAGCCCAATGCAGAGCGAGTTGTTTCTTAGCTTCCCAAAGAGCTGGAAGCAAGATGCTTTGGGGACTATCTCTGTCTTTGGAAACAATTCAGCACTTTGTGCCTTGAAGCTCTAGGGCAATGTAGCACACCCACAGCAGAAGTTCCACTTCAGCCAGATCTGGCCTGCAAAGAAACTGCGTTTCACAGCCCTTTGTAAGGGATGTTCCCGGTAGGCTGTAAGAGCCCAATGCAGAGCGAGTTGTTTCTTAGCTTCCCAAAGAGCTGGAAGCAAGATGCTTTGGGGACTATCTCTGTCTTTGGAAACAATTCAGCACTTTGTGCCTTGAAGCTCTAGGGCAATGTAGCACACCCACAGCAGAAGTTCTACTTCAGCCAGATCAGGCCTGCAAAGAAACTGCGTTTCACAGCCCTTTGTAAGGGATGTTCCCGGTAGGCTGTAAGAGCCCAATGCAGAGCGAGTTGTTTCTTAGCTTCCCAAAGAGCTGGAAGCAAGATGCTTTGGGGACTATCTCTGTCTTTGGAAACAATTCAGCACTTTGTGCCTTGAAGCTCTAGGGCAATGTAGCACACCCACAGCAGAAGTTCCACTTCAGCCAGATCAGGCCTGCAAAGAAACTGCGTTTCACAGCCCTTTGTAAGGGATGTTCCCGGTAGGCTGTAAGAGCCCAATGCAGAGCGAGTTGTTTCTTAGCTTCCCAAAGAGCTGGAAGCAAGATGCTTTGGGGACTATCTCTGTCTTTGGAAACAATTCAGCACTTTGTGCCTTGAAGCTCTAGGGCAATGTAGCACACCCACAGCAGAAGTTCTACTTCAGCCAGATCAGGCCTGCAAAGAAACTGCGTTTCACAGCCCTTTGTAAGGGATGTTCCCGGTAGGCTGTAAGAGCCCAATGCAGAACGAGTTGTTTCTTAGCTTCCCAAAGAGCTGGAAGCAAGATGCTTTGGGGACTATCTCTGTCTTTGGAAACAATTCAGCACTTTGTGCCTTGAAGCTCTAGGGCAATGTAGCACACCCACAGCAGAAGTTCTACTTCAGCCAGATCAGGCCCGCCAAGAAACTGCGTTCAACAGGACTTTGTAAGAGATGTTCCCCATAGGCTGTAAGAACACTGTGCAGAGCGAGTTGTTTCATAGCTTCCCATAGAGCTGGAAGCAAGATGCTTTGGGGCCTATCTCTGTCTTTGGAAACAATTCAGCACTTTGTGCCTTGAAGCTCTAGGGCAATGTAGCACACCCAGAGCAGAAGTTCTACTTCAGCCAGATCAGGCCTGCAAAGAAACTGCGTTTCACAGCCCTTTGTAAGGGATGTTCCCGGTAGGCTGTAAGAGCCCAATGCAGAGCGAGTTGTTTCTTAGCTTCCCAAAGAGCTGGAAGCAAGATGCTTTGGGGACTATCTCTGTCTTTGGAAACAATTCAGCACTTTGTGCCTTGAAGCTCTAGGGCAATGTAGCACACCCACAGCAGAAGTTCTACTTCAGCCAGATCAGGCCCGCCAAGAAACTGCGTTCAACAGGACTTTGTAAGAGATGTTCCCCATAGGCTGTAAGAACAATGTGCAGAACGAGTTGTTTCATAGCTTCCCATAGAGCTGGAAGCAAGATGCTTTGGGGACTATCTCTGTCTTTGGAAACAATTCAGCACTTTGTGCCTTGAAGCTCTAGGGCAATGTAGCACACCCACAGCAGAAGTTCTACTTCAGCCAGATCAGGCCTGCAAAGAAACTGCGTTTCACAGCCCTTTGTAAGGGATGTTCCTGGTAGGCTGTAAGAGCCCAATGCAGAGCGAGTTGTTTCTTAGCTTCCCAAAGAGCTGGAAGCAAGATGCTTTGGGGACTATCTCTGTCTTTGGAAACAATTCAGCACTTTGTGCCTTGAAGCTCTAGGGCAATGTAGCACACCCACAGCAGAAGTTCCACTTCAGCCAGATCAGGCCTGCAAAGAAACTGCGTTTCACAGCCCTTTGTAAGGGATGTTCCCGGTAGGCTGTAAGAGCCCAATGCAGAGCGAGTTGTTTCTTAGCTTCCCAAAGAGCTGGAAGCAAGATGCTTTGGGGACTATCTCTGTCTTTGGAAACAATTCAGCACTTTGTGCCTTGAAGCTCTAGGGCAATGTAGCACACCCACAGCAGAAGTTCTACTTCAGCCAGATCAGGCCTGCAAAGAAACTGCGTTTCACAGCCCTTTGTAAGGGATGTTCCCGGTAGGCTGTAAGAGCCCAATGCAGAGAGAGTTGTTTCTTAGCTTCCCAAAGAGCTGGAAGCAAGATGCTTTGGGGACTATCTCTGTCTTTGGAAACAATTCAGCACTTTGTGCCTTGAAGCTCTAGGGCAATGTAGCACACCCACAGCAGAAGTTCTACTTCAGCCAGATCAGGCCCGCCAAGAAACTGCGTTCAACAGGACTTTGTAAGAGATGTTCCCCATAGGCTGTAAGAACAATGTGCAGAACGAGTTGTTTCATAGCTTCCCATAGAGCTGGAAGCAAGATGCTTTGGGTCCTATCTCTGTCTTTGGAAACAATTCAGCAGTTTGTGCCTTGAAGCTCTACAGCAATGTAGCACACCCAGAGCAGAAGTTCTACTTCAGCCAGATCAGGCCTGCAAAGAAACTGCGTTTCACAGCCCTTTGTAAGGGATGTTCCCGGTAGGCTGTAAGAGCCCAATGCAGAGCGAGTTGTTTCTTAGCTTCCCAAAGAGCTGGAAGCAAGATGCTTTGGGGACTATCTCTGTCTTTGGAAACAATTCAGCACTTTGTGCCTTGAAGCTCTAGGGCAATGTAGCACACCCACAGCAGAAGTTCCACTTCAGCCAGATCAGGCCTGCAAAGAAACTGCGTTTCACAGCCCTTTGTAAGGGATGTTCCCGGTAGGCTGTAAGAGCCCAATGCAGAGCGAGTTGTTTCTTAGCTTCCCAAAGAGCTGGAAGCAAGATGCTTTGGGGACTATCTCTGTCTTTGGAAACAATTCAGCACTTTGTGCCTTGAAGCTCTAGGGCAATGTAGCACACCCACAGCAGAAGTTCTACTTCAGCCAGATCAGGCCTGCAAAGAAACTGCGTTTCACAGCCCTTTGTAAGGGATGTTCCCAGTAGGCTGTAAGAGCCCAATGCAGAACGAGTTGTTTCTTAGCTTCCCAAAGAGCTGGAAGCAAGATGCTTTGGGGACTATCTCTGTCTTTGGAAACAATTCAGCACTTTGTGCCTTGAAGCTCTAGGGCAATGTAGCACACCCAGAGCAGAAGTTCCACTTCAGCCAGATCAGGCCTGCAAAGAAACTGCGTTTCACAGCCCTTTGTAAGGGATGTTCCCGGTAGGCTGTAAGAGCCCAATGCAGAGCGAGTTGTTTCTTAGCTTCCCAAAGAGCTGGAAGCAAGATGCTTTGGGGACTATCTCTGTCTTTGGAAACAATTCAGCACTTTGTGCCTTGAAGCTCTAGGGCAATGTAGCACACCCACAGCAGAAGTTCCACTTCAGCCAGATCAGGCCTGCAAAGAAACTGCGTTTCACAGCCCTTTGTAAGGGATGTTCCCGGTAGGCTGTAAGAGCCCAATGCAGAGCGAGTTGTTTCTTAGCTTCCCAAAGAGCTGGAAGCAAGATGCTTTGGGGACTATCTCTGTCTTTGGAAACAATTCAGCACTTTGTGCCTTGAAGCTCTAGGGCAATGTAGCATAGCCACAGCAGAAGTTCTACTTCAGCCAGATCAGGCCTGCAAAGAAACTGCGTTTCACAGCCCTTTGTAAGGGATGTTCCCAGTAGGCTGTAAGAGCCCAATGCAGAACGAGTTGTTTCTTAGCTTCCCAAAGAGCTGGAAGCAAGATGCTTTGGGGACTATCTCTGTCTTTGGAAACAATTCAGCACTTTGTGCCTTGAAGCTCTAGGGCAATGTAGCACACCCAGATCAGAAGTTCTACTTCAGCCAGATCAGGCCTGCAAAGAAACTGCGTTTCACAGCCCTTTGTAAGGGATGTTCCCGGTAGGCTGTAAGAGCCCAATGCAGAGCGAGTTGTTTCTTAGCTTCCCAAAGAGCTGGAAGCAAGATGCTTTGGGGACTATCTCTGTCTTTGGAAACAATTCAGCACTTTGTGCCTTGAAGCTCTAGGGCAATGTAGCACACCCACAGCAGAAGTTCTACTTCAGCCAGATCAGGCCCGCCAAGAAACTGCGTTCAACAGGACTTTGTAAGAGATGTTCCCCATAGGCTGTAAGAACAATGTGCAGAACGAGTTGTTTCATAGCTTCCCATAGAGCTGGAAGCAAGATGCTTTGGGTCCTATCTCTGTCTTTGGAAACAATTCAGCAGTTTGTGCCTTGAAGCTCTACAGCAATGTAGCACACCCAGAGCAGAAGTTCTACTTCAGCCAGATCAGGCCTGCAAAGAAACTGCGTTTCACAGCCCTTTGTAAGGGATGTTCCCGGTAGGCTGTAAGAGCCCAATGCAGAGCGAGTTGTTTCTTAGCTTCCCAAAGAGCTGGAAGCAAGATGCTTTGGGGACTATCTCTGTCTTTGGAAACAATTCAGCACTTTGTGCCTTGAAGCTCTAGGGCAATGTAGCACACCCACAGCAGAAGTTCCACTTCAGCCAGATCAGGCCTGCAAAGAAACTGCGTTTCACAGCCCTTTGTAAGGGATGTTCCCGGTAGGCTGTAAGAGCCCAATGCAGAGCGAGTTGTTTCTTAGCTTCCCAAAGAGCTGGAAGCAAGATGCTTTGGGGACTATCTCTGTCTTTGGAAACAATTCAGCACTTTGTGCCTTGAAGCTCTAGGGCAATGTAGCACACCCACAGCAGAAGTTCTACTTCAGCCAGATCAGGCCTGCAAAGAAACTGCGTTTCACAGCCCTTTGTAAGGGATGTTCCCAGTAGGCTGTAAGAGCCCAATGCAGAACGAGTTGTTTCTTAGCTTCCCAAAGAGCTAGAAGTAAGATGCTTTGGGGACTATCTCTGTCTTTGGAAACAATTCAGCACTTTGTGCCTTGAAGCTCTAGGGCAATGTAGCACACCCAGAGCAGAAGTTCTACTTCAGCCAGATCAGGCCTGCAAAGAAACTGCGTTTCACAGCCCTTTGTAAGGGATGTTCCCGGTAGGCTGTAAGAGCCCAATGCAGAGCGAGTTGTTTCTTAGCTTCCCAAAGAGCTGGAAGCAAGATGCTTTGGGGACTATCTCTGTCTTTGGAAACAATTCAGCACTTTGTGCCTTGAAGCTCTAGGGCAATGTAGCACACCCACAGCAGAAGTTCTACTTCAGCCAGATCAGGCCGGCAAAGAAACTGCGTTTCACAGCCCTTTGTAAGGGATGTTCCCGGTAGGCTGTAAGAGCCCAATGCAGAGCGAGTTGTTTCTTAGCTTCCCAAAGAGCTGGAAGCAAGATGCTTTGGGGACTATCTCTGTCTTTGGAAACAATTCAGCACTTTGTGCCTTGAAGCTCTAGGGCAATGTAGCACACCCACAGCAGAAGTTCTACTTCAGCCAGATCAGGCCTGCAAAGAAACTGCGTTTCACAGCCCTTTGTAAGGGATGTTCCCGGTAGGCTGTAAGAGCCCAATGCAGAGAGAGTTGTTTCTTAGCTTCCCAAAGAGCTGGAAGCAAGATGCTTTGGGGACTATCTCTGTCTTTGGAAACAATTCAGCACTTTGTGCCTTGAAGCTCTAGGGCAATGTAGCACACCCACAGCAGAAGTTCTACTTCAGCCAGATCAGGCCGGCAAAGAAACTGCGTTTCACAGCCCTTTGTAAGGGATGTTCCCGGTAGGCTGTAAGAGCCCAATGCAGAGCGAGTTGTTTCTTAGCTTCCCAAAGAGCTGGAAGCAAGATGCTTTGGGGACTATCTCTGTCTTTGGAAACAATTCAGCACTTTGTGCCTTGAAGCTCTAGGGCAATGTAGCACACCCACAGCAGAAGTTCTACTTCAGCCAGATCAGGCCGGCAAAGAAACTGCGTTTCACAGCCCTTTGTAAGGGATGTTCCCGGTAGGCTGTAAGAGCCCAATGCAGAGCGAGTTGTTTCTTAGCTTCCCAAAGAGCTGGAAGCAAGATGCTTTGGGGACTATCTCTGTCTTTGGAAACAATTCAGCACTTTGTGCCTTGAAGCTCTAGGGCAATGTAGCACACCCACAGCAGAAGTTCTACTTCAGCCAGATCAGGCCTGCAAAGAAACTGCGTTTCACAGCCCTTTGTAAGGGATGTTCCCGGTAGGCTGTAAGAGCCCAATGCAGAGAGAGTTGTTTCTTAGCTTCCCAAAGAGCTGGAAGCAAGATGCTTTGGGGACTATCTCTGTCTTTGGAAACAATTCAGCACTTTGTGCCTTGAAGCTCTAGGGCAATGTAGCACACCCACAGCAGAAGTTCTACTTCAGCCAGATCAGGCCCGCCAAGAAACTGCGTTCAACAGGACTTTGTAAGAGATGTTCCCCATAGGCTGTAAGAACAATGTGCAGAACGAGTTGTTTCATAGCTTCCCATAGAGCTGGAAGCAAGATGCTTTGGGTCCTATCTCTGTCTTTGGAAACAATTCAGCAGTTTGTGCCTTGAAGCTCTACAGCAATGTAGCACACCCAGAGCAGAAGTTCTACTTCAGCCAGATCAGGCCTGCAAAGAAACTGCGTTTCACAGCCCTTTGTAAGGGATGTTCCCGGTAGGCTGTAAGAGCCCAATGCAGAGCGAGTTGTTTCTTAGCTTCCCAAAGAGCTGGAAGCAAGATGCTTTGGGGACTATCTCTGTCTTTGGAAACAATTCAGCACTTTGTGCCTTGAAGCTCTAGGGCAATGTAGCACACCCACAGCAGAAGTTCCACTTCAGCCAGATCAGGCCTGCAAAGAAACTGCGTTTCACAGCCCTTTGTAAGGGATGTTCCCGGTAGGCTGTAAGAGCCCAATGCAGAGCGAGTTGTTTCTTAGCTTCCCAAAGAGCTGGAAGCAAGATGCTTTGGGGACTATCTCTGTCTTTGGAAACAATTCAGCACTTTGTGCCTTGAAGCTCTAGGGCAATGTAGCACACCCACAGCAGAAGTTCTACTTCAGCCAGATCAGGCCTGCAAAGAAACTGCGTTTCACAGCCCTTTGTAAGGGATGTTCCCAGTAGGCTGTAAGAGCCCAATGCAGAACGAGTTGTTTCTTAGCTTCCCAAAGAGCTGGAAGCAAGATGCTTTGGGGACTATCTCTGTCTTTGGAAACAATTCAGCACTTTGTGCCTTGAAGCTCTAGGGCAATGTAGCACACCCAGAGCAGAAGTTCTACTTCAGCCAGATCAGGCCTGCAAAGAAACTGCGTTTCACAGCCCTTTGTAAGGGATGTTCCCGGTAGGCTGTAAGAGCCCAATGCAGAGCGAGTTGTTTCTTAGCTTCCCAAAGAGCTGGAAGCAAGATGCTTTGGGGACTATCTCTGTCTTTGGAAACAATTCAGCACTTTGTGCCTTGAAGCTCTAGGGCAATGTAGCACACCCCACAGCAGAAGTTCCACTTCAGCCAGATCAGGCCTGCAAAGAAACTGCGTTTCACAGCCCTTTGTAAGGGATGTTCCCGGTAGGCTGTAAGAGCCCAATGCAGAGCGAGTTGTTTCTTAGCTTCCCAAAGAGCTGGAAGCAAGATGCTTTGGGGTCCTATCTCTGTCTTTGGAAACAATTCAGCAGTTTGTGCCTTGAAGCTCTACAGCAATGTAGCACACCCCAGAGCAGAAGTTCTACTTCAGCCAGATCAGGCCTGCAAAGAAACTGCGTTTCACAGCCCTTTGTAAGGGATGTTCCCGGTAGGCTGTAAGAGCCCAATGCAGAGCGAGTTGTTTCTTAGCTTCCCAAAGAGCTGGAAGCAAGATGCTTTGGGGACTATCTCTGTCTTTGGAAACAATTCAGCACTTTGTGCCTTGAAGCTCTAGGGACATGTAGCACACCCCACAGCAGAAGTTCCACTTCAGCCAGATCAGGCCTGCAAAGAAACTGCGTTTCACAGCCCTTTGTAAGGGATGTTCCCGGTAGGCTGTAAGAGCCCAATGCAGAGCGAGTTGTTTCTTAGCTTCCCAAAGAGCTGGAAGCAAGATGCTTTGGGGGACTATCTCTGTCTTTGGAAACAATTCAGCACTTTGTGCCTACCGAAGCATCCCTTACAAAGGGCATGTTGAAACCGCAAGTAGTTCTTTGCAGCCAGATCTGGCCTGCAAAGAAACTTCTGCTGTGGGTGTCTACATGCCCTAGGGATCGTTCAGGAGGCACAAAGTGCTGAATTGTTTCCAAAGACAGAGATAGTCCCCAAAGCATCTTGCTTCCAGCTCTTTGGGAAGCTAAGAAACAACTCGCTCTGCATTGGGCTCTTACAGCCTACCGGGAACATCCCTTACAAAGGGCTGTGAAACGCAGTTTCTTTGCAGGCCTGATCTGGCTGAAGTGGAACTTCTGCTGTGGGTGTGCTACATGTCCCTAGAGCTTCAAGGCACAAAGTGCTGAATTGTTTCCAAAGACAGAGATAGTCCCCAAAAGCATCTTGCTTCCAGCTCTTTGGGAAGCTAAGAAACAACTCGCTCTGCATTGGGCTCTTACAGCCTACCGGGAACATCCCTTACAAAGGGCTGTGAAACGCAGTTTCTTTGCAGGCCTGATCTGGCTGAAGTAGAACTTCTGCTCTGGGTGTGCTACATTGCTGTAGAGCTTCAAGGCACAAACTGCTGAATTGTTTCCAAAGACAGAGATAGGACCCAAAGCATCTTGCTTCCAGCTCTTTGGGAAGCTAAGAAACAACTCGCTCTGCATTGGGCTCTTACAGCCTACCGGGAACATCCCTTACAAAGGGCTGTGAAACGCAGTTTCTTTGCAGGCCTGATCTGGCTGAAGTGGAACTTCTGCTGTGGGGTGTGCTACATTGCCCTAGAGCTTCAAGGCACAAAGTGCTGAATTGTTTCCAAAGACAGAGATAGTCCCCAAAGCATCTTGCTTCCAGCTCTTTGGGAAGCTAAGAAACAACTCGCTCTGCATTGGGCTCTTACAGCCTACCGGGAACATCCCTTACAAAGGGCTGTGAAACGCAGTTTCTTTGCAGGCCTGATCTGGCTGAAGTAGAACTTCTGCTCTGGGTGTGCTACATTGCCCTAGAGCTTCAAGGCACAAAGTGCTGAATTGTTTCCAAAGACAGAGATAGTCCCCAAAGCATCTTGCTTCCAGCTCTTTGGGAAGCTAAGAAACAACTCGTTCTGCATTGGGCTCTTACAGCCTACTGGGAACATCCCTTACAAAGGGCTGTGGAAACGCAGTTTCTTTGCAGGCCTGATCTGGCTGAAGTAGAACTTCTGCTGTGGGTGTGCTACATTGCCCTAGAGCTTCAAGGCACAAAGTGCTGAATTGTTTCCAAAGACAGAGATAGTCCCCAAAGCATCTTGCTTCCAGCTCTTTGGGAAGCTAAGAAACAACTCGCTCTGCATTGGGCTCTTACAGCCTACCGGGAACATCCCTTACAAAGGGCTGTGAAACGCAGTTTCTTTGCAGGCCTGATCTGGCTGAAGTGGAACTTCTGCTGTGGGTGTGCTACATTGCCCTAGAGCTTCAAGGCACAAAGTGCTGAATTGTTTCCAAAGACAGAGATAGTCCCCAAAGCATCTTGCTTCCAGCTCTTTGGGAAGCTAAGAAACAACTCGCTCTGCATTGGGCTCTTACAGCCTACCGGGAACATCCCTTACAAAGGGGCTGTGAAACGCAGTTTCTTTGCAGGCCTGATCTGGCTGAAGTAGAACTTCTGCTCTGGGTGTGCTACATTGCTGTAGAGCTTCAAGGCACAAACTGCTGAATTGTTTCCAAAGACAGAGATAGGACCCAAAGCATCTTGCTTCCAGCTCTATGGGAAGCTATGAAACAACTCGTTCTGCACATTGTTCTTACAGCCTATGGGGAACATCTCTTACAAAGTCCTGTTGAACGCAGTTTCTTGGCGGGCCTGATCTGGCTGAAGTAGAACTTCTGCTGTGGGTGTGCTACATTGCCCTAGAGCTTCAAGGCACAAAGTGCTGAATTGTTTCCAAAGACAGAGATAGTCCCCAAAGCATCTTGCTTCCAGCTCTTTGGGAAGCTAAGAAACAACTCTCTCTGCATTGGGCTCTTACAGCCTACCGGGAACATCCCTTACAAAGGGCTGTGAAACGCAGTTTCTTTGCAGGCCTGATCTGGCTGAAGTAGAACTTCTGCTGTGGGTGTGCTACATTGCCCTAGAGCTTCAAGGCACAAAGTGCTGAATTGTTTCCAAAGACAGAGATAGTCCCCAAAGCATCTTGCTTCCAGCTCTTTGGGAAGCTAAGAAACAACTCGCTCTGCATTGGGCTCTTACAGCCTACCGGGAACATCCCTTACAAAGGGCTGTGAAACGCAGTTTCTTTGCCGGCCTGATCTGGCTGAAGTAGAACTTCTGCTGTGGGTGTGCTACATTGCCCTAGAGCTTCAAGGCACAAAGTGCTGAATTGTTTCCAAAGACAGAGATAGTCCCCAAAGCATCTTGCTTCCAGCTCTTTGGGAAGCTAAGAAACAACTCGCTCTGCATTGGGCTCTTACAGCCTACCGGGAACATCCCTTACAAAGGGCTGTGAAACGCAGTTTCTTTGCCGGCCTGATCTGGCTGAAGTAGAACTTCTGCTGTGGGTGTGCTACATTGCCCTAGAGCTTCAAGGCACAAAGTGCTGAATTGTTTTCCAAAGACAGAGATAGTCCCCAAAGCATCTTGCTTCCAGCTCTTTGGGAAGCTAAGAAACAACTCTCTCTGCATTGGGCTCTTACAGCCTACCGGGAACATCCCTTACAAAGGGCTGTGAAACGCAGTTTCTTTGCAGGCCTGATCTGGCTGAAGTAGAACTTCTGCTGTGGGTGTGCTACATTGCCCTAGAGCTTCAAGGCACAAAGTGCTGAATTGTTTCCAAAGACAGAGATAGTCCCCAAAGCATCTTGCTTCCAGCTCTTTGGGAAGCTAAGAAACAACTCGCTCTGCATTGGGCTCTTACAGCCTACCGGGAACATCCCTTACAAAGGGCTGTGAAACGCAGTTTCTTTGCCGCCTGATCTGGCTGAAGTAGAACTTCTGCTGTGGGGGTGTGCTACATTGCCCTAGAGCTTCAAGGCACAAAGTGCTGAATTGTTTCCAAAGACAGAGATAGTCCCCAAAGCATCTTGCTTCCAGCTCTTTGGGAAGCTAAGAAACAACTCGCTCTGCATTGGGCTCTTACAGCCTACCGGGAACATCCCTTACAAAGGGCTGTGGAAACGCAGTTTCTTTGCAGGCCTGATCTGGCTGAAGTAGAACTTCTGCTCTGGGTGTGCTACATTGCCCTAGAGCTTCAAGGCACAAAGTGCTGAATTGTTTCCAAAGACAGAGATAGTCCCCCAAAGCATCTTACTTCTAGCTCTTTGGGAAGCTAAGAAACAACTCGTTCTGCATTGGGCTCTTACAGCCTACTGGGAACATCCCTTACAAAGGGCTGTGAAACGCAGTTTCTTTGCAGGCCTGATCTGGCTGAAGTAGAACTTCTGCTGTGGGTGTGCTACATTGCCCTAGAGCTTCAAGGCACAAAGTGCTGAATTGTTTCCAAAGACAGAGATAGTCCCCAAAGCATCTTGCTTCCAGCTCTTTGGGAAGCTAAGAAACAACTCGCTCTGCATTGGGCTCTTACAGCCTACCGGAACATCCCTTACAAAGGGCTGTGAAACGCAGTTTCTTTGCAGGCCTGATCTGGCTGAAGTGGAACTTCTGCTGTGGGTGTGCTACATTGCCCTAGAGCTTCAAGGCACAAAGTGCTGAATTGTTTCCAAAGACAGAGATAGTCCCCAAAGCATCTTGCTTCCAGCTCTTTGGGAAGCTAAGAAACAACTCGCTCTGCATTGGGCTCTTACAGCCTACCGGGAACATCCCTTACAAAGGGCTGTGAAACGCAGTTTCTTTGCAGGCCTGATCTGGCTGAAGTAGAACTTCTGCTCTGGGGTGTGCTACATTGCTGTAGAGCTTCAAGGCACAAACTGCTGAATTGTTTCCAAAGACAGAGATAGGACCCAAAGCATCTTGCTTCCAGCTCTATGGGAAGCTATGAAACAACTCGTTCTGCACATTGTTCTTACAGCCTATGGGGAACATCTCTTACAAAGTCCTGTTGAACGCAGTTTCTTGGCGGGCCTGATCTGGCTGAAGTAGAACTTCTGCTGTGGGTGTGCTACATTGCCCTAGAGCTTCAAGGCACAAAGTGCTGAATTGTTTCCAAAGACAGAGATAGTCCCCAAAGCATCTTGCTTCCAGCTCTTTGGGAAGCTAAGAAACAACTCGCTCTGCATTGGGCTCTTACAGCCTACCGGGAACATCCCTTACAAAGGGCTGTGAAACGCAGTTTCCTTTGCAGGCCTGATCTGGCTGAAGTAGAACTTCTGATCTGGGTGTGCTACATTGCCCTAGAGCTTCAAGGCACAAAGTGCTGAATTGTTTCCAAAGACAGAGATAGTCCCCAAAGCATCTTGCTTCCAGCTCTTTGGGAAGCTAAGAAACACTCGTTCTGCATTGGGCTCTTACAGCCTACTGGGAACATCCCTTACAAAGGGCTGTGAAACGCAGTTTCTTTGCAGGCCTGATCTGGCTGAAGTAGAACTTCTGCTGTGGCTATGCCTACATTGCCCTAGAGCTTCAAGGCACAAAGTGCTGAATTGTTTCCAAAGACAGAGATAGTCCCCAAAGCATCTTGCTTCCAGCTCTTTGGGAAGCTAAGAAACAACTCGCTCTGCATTGGGCTCTTACAGCCTACCGGGAACATCCCTTACAAAGGGCTGTGAAACGCAGTTTCTTTGCAGGCCTGATCTGGCTGAAGTGAACTTCTGCTGTGGGTGTGCTACATTGCCCTAGAGCTTCAAGGCACAAAGTGCTGAATTGTTTCCAAAGACAGAGATAGTCCCCAAAGCATCTTGCTTCCAGCTCTTTGGGAAGCTAAGAAACAACTCGCTCTGCATTGGGCTCTTACAGCCCTACCGGGAACATCCCTTACAAAGGGCTGTGAAACGCAGTTTCTTTGCAGGCCTGATCTGGCTGAAGTGGAACTTCTGCTCTGGGTGTGCTACATTGCCCTAGAGCTTCAAGGCACAAAGTGCTGAATTGTTTCCAAAGACAGAGATAGTCCCCAAAGCATCTTGCTTCCAGCTCTTTGGGAAGCTAAGAAACAACTCGTTCTGCATTGGGCTCTTACAGCCTACTGGGAACATCCCTTACAAAGGGCTGTGAAACGCAGTTTCTTTGCAGGCCTGATCTGGCTGAAGTAGAACTTCTGCTGTGGGTGTGCTACATTGCCCTAGAGCTTCAAGGCACAAAGTGCTGAATTGTTTCCAAAGACAGAGATAGTCCCCAAAGCATCTTGCTTCCAGCTCTTTGGGAAGCTAAGAAACAACTCGCTCTGCATTGGGCTCTTACAGCCTACCGGGAACATCCCTTACAAAGGGCTGTGAAACGCAGTTTCTTTGCAGGCCTGATCTGGCTGAAGTGGAACTTCTGCTGTGGGTGTGCTACATTGCCCTAGAGCTTCAAGGCACAAAGTGCTGAATTGTTTCCAAAGACAGAGATAGTCCCCAAAGCATCTTGCTTCCAGCTCTTTGGGAAGCTAAGAAACAACTCGCTCTGCATTGGGCTCTTACAGCCTACCGGGAACATCCCTTACAAAGGGCTGTGAAACGCAGTTTCTTTGCAGGCCTGATCTGGCTGAAGTAGAACTTCTGCTCTGGGTGTGCTACATTGCTGTAGAGCTTTCAAGGCACAAACTGCTGAATTGTTTCCAAAGACAGAGATAGGACCCAAAGCATCTTGCTTCCAGCTCTATGGGAAGCTATGAAACAACTCGTTCTGCACATTGTTCTTACAGCCTATGGGGAACATCTCTTACAAAGTCCTGGTTGAACGCAGTTTCTTGGCGGGCCTGATCTGGCTGAAGTAGAACTTCTGCTGTGGGTGTGCTACATTGCCCTAGAGCTTCAAGGCACAAAGTGCTGAATTGTTTCCAAAGACAGAGATAGTCCCCAAAGCATCTTGCTTCCAGCTCTTTGGGAAGCTAAGAAACAACTCTCTCTGCATTGGGCTCTTACAGCCTACCGGGAACATCCCTTACAAAGGGCTGTGAAACGCAGTTTCTTTGCAGGCCTGATCTGGCTGAAGTAGAACTTCTGCTGTGGGGTGTGCTACATTGCCCTAGAGCTTCAAGGCACAAAGTGCTGAATTGTTTCCAAAGACAGAGATAGTCCCCAAAGCATCTTGCTTCCAGCTCTTTGGGAAGCTAAGAAACAACTCGCTCTGCATTGGGCTCTTACAGCCTACCGGGAACATCCCTTACAAAGGGCTGTGAAACGCAGTTTCTTTGCAGGCCTGATCTGGCTGAAGTGGAACTTCTGCTGTGGG
This sequence comes from Equus asinus, assembly GCF_041296235.1. NCBI lineage: Eukaryota > Metazoa > Chordata > Mammalia > Perissodactyla > Equidae > Equus > Equus asinus. The sequence continues at coordinate 137,209 of NW_027225522.1, read as the reverse complement.
TTGTGCTACATTGCCCTAGAGCTTCAAGGCACAAAGTGCTGAATTGTTTCCAAAGACAGAGATAGTCCCCAAAGCATCTTGCTTCCAGCTCTTTGGGAAGCTAAGAAACAACTCGCTCTGCATTGGGCTCTTACAGCCTACCAGGAACATCCCTTACAAAGGGCTGTGAAACGCAGTTTCTTTGCAGGCCTGATCTGGCTGAAGTAGAACTTCTGCTGTGGGTGTGCTACATTGCCCTAGAGCTTCAAGGCACAAAGTGCTGAATTGTTTCCAAAGACAGAGATAGTCCCCAAAGCATCTTGCTTCCAGCTCTATGGAAGCTATGAAACAACTCGTTCTGCACATTGTTCTTACAGCCTATGGGGAACATCTCTTACAAAGTCCTGTTGAACGCAGTTTCTTGGCGGGCCTGATCTGGCTGAAGTAGAACTTCTGCTGTGGGTGTGCTACATTGCCCTAGAGCTTCAAGGCACAAAGTGCTGAATTGTTTCCAAAGACAGAGATAGTCCCCAAAGCATCTTGCTTCCAGCTCTTTGGGAAGCTAAGAAACAACTCGCTCTGCATTGGGCTCTTACAGCCTACCGGGAACATCCCTTACAAAGGGCTGTGAAACGCAGTTTTCTTTGCAGGCCTGATCTGGCTGAAGTAGAACTTCTGCTCTGGGTGTGCTACATTGCCCTAGAGCTTCAAGGCACAAAGTGCTGAATTGTTTCCAAAGACAGAGATAGGCCCCAAAGCATCTTGCTTCCAGCTCTATGGGAAGCTATGAAACAACTCGCTCTGCACAGTGTTCTTACAGCCTATGGGGAACATCTCTTACAAAGTCCTGTTGAACGCAGTTTCTTGGCGGGCCTGATCTGGCTGAAGTAGAACTTCTGCTGTGGGTGTGCTACATTGCCCTAGAGCTTCAAGGCACAAAGTGCTGAATTGTTTCCAAAGACAGAGATAGTCCCCAAAGCATCTTGCTTCCAGCTCTTTGGAAGCTAAGAAACAACTCGTTCTGCATTGGGCTCTTACAGCCTACCGGAACATCCCTTACAAAGGGCTGTGAAACGCAGTTTCTTTGCAGGCCTGATCTGGCTGAAGTAGAACTTCTGCTGTGGGTGTGCTACATTGCCCTAGAGCTTCAAGGCACAAAGTGCTGAATTGTTTCCAAAGACAGAGATAGTCCCCAAAGCATCTTGCTTCCAGCTCTTTGGGAAGCTAAGAAACAACTCGCTCTGCATTGGGCTCTTACAGCCTACCGGGAACATCCCTTACAAAGGGCTGTGAAACGCAGTTTTCTTTGCAGGCCTGATCTGGCTGAAGTGGAACTTCTGCTGTGGGTGTGCTACATTGCCCTAGAGCTTCAAGGCACAAAGTGCTGAATTGTTTCCAAAGACAGAGATAGTCCCCAAAGCATCTTGCTTCCAGCTCTTTGGGAAGCTAAGAAACAACTCGCTCTGCATTGGGCTCTTACAGCCTACCGGGAACATCCCTTACAAAGGGCTGTGAAACGCAGTTTCTTTGCAGGCCTGATCTGGCTGAAGTAGAACTTCTGCTGTGGGTGTGCTACATTGCCCTAGAGCTTCAAGGCACAAAGTGCTGAATTGTTTCCAAAGACAGAGATAGTCCCCAAAGCATCTTGCTTCCAGCTCTTTGGGAAGCTAAGAAACAACTCGCTCTGCATTGGGCTCTTACAGCCTACCGGGAACATCCCTTACAAAGGGCTGTGAAACGCAGTTTCTTTGCAGGCCAGATCTGGCTGAAGTGGAACTTCTGCTGTGGGGTGTGCTACATTGCCCTAGAGCTTCAAGGCACAAAGTGCTGAATTGTTTCCAAAGACAGAGATAGTCCCCAAAGCATCTTGCTTCCAGCTCTTTGGGAAGCTAAGAAACAACTCGCTCTGCATTGGGCTCTTACAGCCTACCGGGAACATCCCTTACAAAGGGCTGTGAAACGCAGTTTCTTTGCAGGCCTGATCTGGCTGAAGTGGAACTTCTGCTGTGGGTGTGCTACATTGCCCTAGAGCTTCAAGGCACAAAGTGCTGAATTGTTTCCAAAGACAGAGATAGTCCCCAAAGCATCTTGCTTCCAGCTCTTTGGGAAGCTAAGAAACAACTCGCTCTGCATTGGGCTCTTACAGCCTACCGGGAACATCCCTTACAAAGGGCTGTGAAACGCAGTTTCTTTGCAGGCCTGATCTGGCTGAAGTAGAACTTCTGCTCTGGGTGTGCTACATTGCCCTAGAGCTTCAAGGCACAAAGTGCTGAATTGTTTCCAAAGACAGAGATAGTCCCCAAAGCATCTTGCTTCCAGCTCTTTGGGAAGCTAAGAAACAACTCGCTCTGCATTGGGCTCTTACAGCCTACCGGGAACATCCCTTACAAAGGGCTGTGAAACGCAGTTTCTTTGCAGGCCTGATCTGGCTGAAGTAGAACTTCTGCTCTGGGTGTGCTACATTGCCCTAGAGCTTCAAGGCACAAAGTGCTGAATTGTTTCCAAAGACAGAGATAGTCCCCAAAGCATCTTGCTTCCAGCTCTTTGGGAAGCTAAGAAACAACTCGTTCTGCATTGGGCTCTTACAGCCTACCGGGAACATCCCTTACAAAGGGCTGTGAAACGCAGTTTCTTTGCAGGCCTGATCTGGCTGAAGTAGAACTTCTGCTGTGGGTGTGCTACATTGCCCTAGAGCTTCAAGGCACAAAGTGCTGAATTGTTTCCAAAGACAGAGATAGTCCCCAAAGCATCTTGCTTCCAGCTCTTTGGGAAGCTAAGAAACAACTCGCTCTGCATTGGGCTCTTACAGCCTACCGGGAACATCCCTTACAAAGGGCTGTGAAACGCAGTTTCTTTGCAGGCCTGATCTGGCTGAAGTAGAACTTCTGCTGTGGGTGTGCTACATTGCCCTAGAGCTTCAAGGCACAAAGTGCTGAATTGTTTCCAAAGACAGAGATAGTCCCCAAAGCATCTTGCTTCCAGCTCTTTGGGAAGCTAAGAAACAACTCGTTCTGCATTGGGGCTCTTACAGCCTACCGGGAACAAACCTTACAAAGGGCTGTGAAACGCAGTTTCTTTGCAGGCCTGATCTGGCTGAAGTAGAACTTCTGCTGTGGGGTGTGCTACATTGCCCTAGAGCTTCAAGGCACAAAGTGCTGAATTGTTTCCAAAGACAGAGATAGTCCCCAAAGCATCTTGCTTCCAGCTCTTTGGGAAGCTATAGAAACAACTCGCTCTGCATTGGGCTCTTACAGCCTACCGGGAACATCCCTTACAAAGGGCTGTGAAACGCAGTTTCTTTGCAGGGCCTGATCTGGCTGAAGTAGAACTTCTGCTCTGGGTGTGCTACATTGCCCTAGAGCTTCAAGGCACAAAGTGCTGAATTGTTTCCAAAGACAGAGATAGTCCCCAAAGCATCTTGCTTCCAGCTCTTTGGGAAGCTAAGAAACAACTCGTTCTGCATTGGGCTCTTACAGCCTATCGGGAACATCCCTTACAAAGGGCTGTGAAACGCAGTTTCTTTGCAGGCCTCATCTGGCTGAAGTAGAACTTCTGCTGTGGGTGTGCTACATTGCCCTAGAGCTTCAAGGCACAAAGTGCTGAATTGATTCCAAAGACAGAGATAGTCCCCAAAGCATCTTGCTTCCAGCTCTTTGGGAAGCTAAGAAAACAACTCGCTCTGCATTGGGCTCTTACAGCCTACCGGGAACATCCCTTACAAAGGGCTGTGAAACGCAGTTTCTTTGCAGGCCTGATCTGGCTGAAGTAGAACTTCTGCTGTGGGTGTGCTACATTGCCCTAGAGCTTCAAGGCACAAAGTGCTGAATTGTTTCCAAAGACAGAGATAGTCCCCAAAGCATCTTGCTTCCAGCTCTTTGGGAAGCTAAGAAACAACTCGTTCTGCATTGGGCTCTTACAGCCTACCGGGAACATCCCTTACAAAGGGCTGTGAAACGCAGTTTCTTTGCAGGGCCTGATCTGGCTGAAGTAGAACTTCTGCTGTGGGTGTGCTACATTGCCCTAGAGCTTCAAGGCACAAAGTGCTGAATTGTTCCAAAGACAGAGATAGTCCCCAAAGCATCTTGCTTCCAGCTCTTTGGGAAGCTTAGAAACAACTCGTTCTGCATTGGGCTCTTACAGCCTACCGGGAACATCCCTTACAAAGGGCTGTGAAACGCAGTTTCTTTTGCAGGCCTGATCTGGGCTGAAGTAGAACTTCTGCTCTGGGTGTGCTACATTGCCCTAGAGCTTCAAGGCACAAAGTGCTGAATTGTTTCCAAAGACAGAGATAGTCCCCAAAGCATCTTGCTTCCAGCTCTTTGGGAAGCTAAGAAACAACTCGCTCTGCATTGGGCTCTTACAGCCTACCGGGAACATCCCTTACAAAGGGCTGTGAAACGCAGTTTCTTTGCAGGCCTGATCTGGCTGAAGTAGAACTTCTGCTGTGGGTGTGCTACATTGCCCTAGAGCTTCAAGGCACAAAGTGCTGAATTGTTTCCAAAGACAGAGATAGTCCCCAAAGCATCTTGCTTCCAGCTCTTTGGGAAGCTAAGAAACAACTCGTTCTGCATTGGGCTCTTACAGCCTACCGGGAACATCCCTTACAAAGGGCTGTGAAACGCAGTTTCTTTGCAGGCCTGATCTGGCTGAAGTAGAACTTCTGCTGTGGGTGTGCTACATTGCCCTAGAGCTTCAAGGCACAAAGTGCTGAATTGATTCCAAAGACAGAGATAGTCCCCAAAGCATCTTGCTTCCAGCTCTTTGGGAAGCTAAGAAACAACTCGCTCTGCATTGGGCTCTTACAGCCTACCGGGAACATCCCTTACAAAGGGCTGTGAAACGCAGTTTCTTTGCCGGCCTGATCTGGCTGAAGTAGAACTTCTGCTGTGGGTGTGCTACATTGCCCTAGAGCTTCAAGGCACAAAGTGCTGAATTGTTTCCAAAGACAGAGATAGTCCCCAAGCATCTTGCTTCCAGCTCTTTGGGAAGCTAAGAAACAACTCGTTCTGCATTGGGCTCTTACAGCCTACCGGGAACATCCCTTACAAAGGGCTGTGAAACGCAGTTTCTTTGCAGGCCTGATCTGGCTGAAGTAGAACTTCTGCTGTGGGTGTGCTACATTGCCCTAGAGCTTCAAGGCACAAAGTGCTGAATTGTTTCCAAAGACAGAGATAGTCCCCAAAGCATCTTGCTTCCAGCTCTTTGGGAAGCTAAGAAACAACTCGTTCTGCATTGGGCTCTTACAGCCTACCGGGAACATCCCTTACAAAGGGCTGTGAAACGCAGTTTCCTTTGCAGGCCTGATCTGGCTGAAGTAGAACTTCTGCTGTGGGTGTGCTACATTGCCCTAGAGCTTCAAGGCACAAAGTGCTGAATTGTTTCCAAAGACAGAGATAGTCCCCAAAGCATCTTGCTTCCAGCTCTTTGGGAAGCTAAGAAACAACTCGCTCTGCATTGGGCTCTTACAGCCTACCGGGAACATCCCTTACAAAGGGCTGTGAAACGCAGTTTCTTTGCAGGCCTGATCTGGCTGAAGTAGAACTTCTGCTCTGGGTGTGCTACATTGCCCTAGAGCTTCAAGGCACAAAGTGCTGAATTGTTTCCAAAGACAGAGATAGTCCCCAAAGCATCTTGCTTCCAGCTCTTTGGGAAGCTAAGAAACAACTCGTTCTGCATTGGGCTCTTACAGCCTACCGGGAACATCCCTTACAAAGGGCTGTGAAACGCAGTTTCTTTGCCGGCCTGATCTGGCTGAAGTAGAACTTCTGCTGTGGGTGTGCTACATTGCCCTAGAGCTTCAAGGCACAAAGTGCTGAATTGTTTCCAAAGACAGAGATAGTCCCCCAAAGCATCTTGCTTCCAGCTCTTTGGGAAGCTAAGAAACAACTCGCTCTGCATTGGGCTCTTACAGCCTACCGGGAACATCCCTTACAAAGGGCTGTGAAACGCAGTTTCTTTGCAGGCCTTATCTGGCTGAAGTAGAACTTCTGCTGTGGGTGTGCTACATTGCCCTAGAGCTTCAAGGCACAAAGTGCTGAATTGTTTCCAAAGACAGAGATAGTCCCCAAAGCATCTTGCTTCCAGCTCTTTGTGAAGCTAAGAAACAACTCGTTCTGCATTGGGCTCTTACAGCCTACCGGGAACAAACCTTACAAAGGGCTGTGAAACGCAGTTTCTTTGCAGGCCTGATCTGGCTGAAGTAGAACTTCTGCTGTGGGTGTGCTACATTGCCCTAGAGCTTCAAGGCACAAAGTGCTGAATTGTTTCCAAAGACAGAGATAGTCCCAAAGCATCTTGCTTCCAGCTCTTTGGGAAGCTAAGAAACAACTCGTTCTGCATTGGGCTCTTACAGCCTACCGGGAACATCCCTTACAAAGGGCTGTGAAACGCAGTTTTCTTTGCAGGCCTGATCTGGCTGAAGTAGAACTTCTGCTGTGGGTGTGCTACATTGCCCTAGAGCTTCAAGGCACAAAGTGCTGAATTGTTTCCAAAGACAGAGATAGTCCCCAAAGCATCTTGCTTCCAGCTCTTTGGGAAGCTAAGAAACAACTCGCTCTGCATTGGGCTCTTACAGCCTACCGGGAACATCCCTTACAAAGGGCTGTGAAACGCAGTTTCTTTGCAGGCCTGATCTGGCTGAAGTAGAACTTCTGCTGTGGGTGTGCTACATTGCCCTAGAGCTTCAAGGCACAAAGTGCTGAATTGTTTCCAAAGACAGAGATAGTCCCCAAAGCATCTTGCTTCCAGCTCTTTGGGAAGCTAAGAAACAACTCGTTCTGCATTGGGCTCTTACAGCCTACCGGGAACAAACCTTACAAAGGGCTGTGAAACGCAGTTTCTTTGCAGGCCTGATCTGGCTGAAGTAGAACTTCTGCTGTGGGTGTGCTACATTGCCCTAGAGCTTCAAGGCACAAAGTGCTGAATTGTTTCCAAAGACAGAGATAGTCCCCAAAGCATCTTGCTTCCAGCTCTTTGGGAAGCTAAGAAACAACTCGCTCTGCATTGGGCTCTTACAGCCTACCCGGGAACATCCCTTACAAAGGGCTGTGAAACGCCAGTTTCTTTGCAGGCCTGATCTGGCTGAAGTAGAACTTCTGCTCTGGGTGTGCTACATTGCCCTAGAGCTTCAAGGCACAAAGTGCTGAATTGTTTCCAAAGACAGAGATAGTCCCCAAAGCATCTTGCTTCCAGCTCTTTGGGAAGCTAAGAAACAACTCGTTCTGCATTGGGCTCTTACAGCCTATCGGGAACATCCCTTACAAAGGGCTGTGAAACGCAGTTTCTTTGCAGGCCTCATCTGGCTGAAGTAGAACTTCTGCTGTGGGTGTGCTACATTGCCCTAGAGCTTCAAGGCACAAAGTGCTGAATTGATTCCAAAGACAGAGATAGTCCCCAAAGCATCTTGCTTCCAGCTCTTTGGGAAGCTAAGAAACAACTCGCTCTGCATTGGGCTCTTACAGCCTACCGGGAACATCCCTTACAAAGGGGCTGTGAAACGCAGTTTCTTTGCAGGCCTGATCTGGCTGAAGTAGAACTTCTGCTGTGGGTGTGCTACATTGCCCTAGAGCTTCAAGGCACAAAGTGCTGAATTGTTTCCAAAGACAGAGATAGTCCCCAAAGCATCTTGCTTCCAGCTCTTTGGGAAGCTAAGAAACAACTCGTTCTGCATTGGGCTCTTACAGCCTACCGGGAACATCCCTTACAAAGGGCTGTGAAACGCAGTTTCTTTGCAGGCCTGATCTGGCTGAAGTAGAAACTTCTGCTGTGGGTGTGCTACATTGCCCTAGAGCTTCAAGGCACAAAGTGCTGAATTGTTTCCAAAGACAGAGATAGTCCCCAAAGCATCTTGCTTCCAGCTCTTTGGGAAGCTTAGAAACAACTCGTTCTGCATTGGGCTCTTACAGCCTACCGGGAACATCCCTTACAAAGGGCTGTGAAACGCAGTTTCTTTGCAGGCCTGATCTGGCTGAAGTAGAACTTCTGCTCTGGGTGTGCTACATTGCCCTAGAGCTTCAGGCACAAAGTGCTGAATTGTTTCCAAAGACAGAGATAGTCCCCAAAGCATCTTGCTTCCAGCTCTTTGGGAAGCTAAGAAAACAACTCGCTCTGCATTGGGCTCTTACAGCCTACCGGGAACATCCCTTACAAAGGGCTGTGAAACGCAGTTTCTTTGCAGGCCTAAAAAAAAAAAAGTAGAACTTCTGCTGTGGTGTCTTTGGAAACAATTCAGCACTTTGTGCCTTGAAGCTCTAGGGCAATGTAGCACACCCAGAGCAGAAGTTCTACTTCAGCCAGATCAGGCCTGCAAAGAAACTGCGTTTCACAGCCCTTTGTAAGGGATGTTCCCGGTAGGCTGTAAGAGCCCAATGCAGAGCGAGTTGTTTCTTAGCTTCCCAAAGAGCTGGAAGCAAGATGCTTTGGGGACTATCTCTGTCTTTGGAAACAATTCAGCACTTTGTGCCTTGAAGCTCTAGGGCAATGTAGCACACCCACAGCAGAAGTTCTACTTCAGCCAGATCAGGCCTGCAAAGAAACTGCGTTTCACAGCCCTTTGTAAGGGATGTTCCCGGTAGGCTGTAAGAGCCCAATGCAGAACGAGTTGTTTCTTAGCTTCCCAAAGAGCTGGAAGCAAGATGCTTTGGGGACTATCTCTGTCTTTGGAAACAATTCAGCACTTTGTGCCTTGAAGCTCTAGGGCAATGTAGCACACCCACAGCAGAAGTTCTACTTCAGCCAGATCAGGCCTGCAAAGAAACTGCGTTTCACAGCCCTTTGTAAGGGATGTTCCCGGTAGGCTGTAAGAGCCCAATGCAGAACGAGTTGTTTCTTAGCTTCCCAAAGAGCTGGAAGCAAGATGCTTTGGGGACTATCTCTGTCTTTGGAAACAATTCAGCACTTTGTGCCTTGAAGCTCTAGGGCAATGTAGCACACCCACAGCAGAAGTTCTACTTCAGCCAGATCAGGCCTGCAAAGAAACTGCGTTTCACAGCCCTTTGTAAGGGATGTTCCCGGTAGGCTGTAAGAGCCCAATGCAGAACGAGTTGTTTCTTAGCTTCCCAAAGAGCTGGAAGCAAGATGCTTTGGGGACTATCTCTGTCTTTGGAAACAATTCAGCACTTTGTGCCTTGAAGCTCTAGGGCAATGTAGCACACCCAGAGCAGAAGTTCTACTTCAGCCAGATCAGGCCTGCAAAGAAACTGCGTTTCACAGCCCTTTGTAAGGGATGTTCCCGGTAGGCTGTAAGAGCCCAATGCAGAACGAGTTGTTTCTTAGCTTCCCAAAGAGCTGGAAGCAAGATGCTTTGGGGACTATCTCTGTCTTTGGAAACAATTCAGCACTTTGTGCCTTGAAGCTCTAGGGCAATGTAGCACACCCAGAGCAGAAGTTCTACTTCAGCCAGATCAGGCCTGCAAAGAAACTGCGTTTCACAGCCCTTTGTAAGGGATGTTCCCGGTAGGCTGTAAGAGCCCAATGCAGAGCGAGTTGTTTCTTAGCTTCCCAAAGAGCTGGAAGCAAGATGCTTTGGGGACTATCTCTGTCTTTGGAAACAATTCAGCACTTTGTGCCTTGAAGCTCTAGGGCAATGTAGCACACCCACAGCAGAAGTTCTACTTCAGCCAGATCAGGCCTGCAAAGAAACTGCGTTTCACAGCCCTTTGTAAGGGATGTTCCCGGTAGGCTGTAAGAGCCCAATGCAGAACGAGTTGTTTCTTAGCTTCCCAAAGAGCTGGAAGCAAGATGCTTTGGGGACTATCTCTGTCTTTGGAAACAATTCAGCACTTTGTGCCTTGAAGCTCTAGGGCAATGTAGCACACCCACAGCAGAAGTTCTACTTCAGCCAGATCAGGCCTGCAAAGAAACTGCGTTTCACAGCCCTTTGTAAGGGATGTTCCCGGTAGGCTGTAAGAGCCCAATGCAGAACGAGTTGTTTCTTAGCTTCCCAAAGAGCTGGAAGCAAGATGCTTTGGGGACTATCTCTGTCTTTGGAAACAATTCAGCACTTTGTGCCTTGAAGCTCTAGGGCAATGTAGCACACCCAGAGCAGAAGTTCTACTTCAGCCAGATCAGGCCTGCAAAGAAACTGCGTTTCACAGCCCTTTGTAAGGGATGTTCCCGGTAGGCTGTAAGAGCCCAATGCAGAGCGAGTTGTTTCTTAGCTTCCCAAAGAGCTGGAAGCAAGATGCTTTGGGGACTATCTCTGTCTTTGGAAACAATTCAGCACTTTGTGCCTTGAAGCTCTAGGGCAATGTAGCACACCCACAGCAGAAGTTCTACTTCAGCCAGATCAGGCCTGCAAAGAAACTGCGTTTCACAGCCCTTTGTAAGGGATGTTCCCGGTAGGCTGTAAGAGCCCAATGCAGAACGAGTTGTTTCTTAGCTTCCCAAAGAGCTGGAAGCAAGATGCTTTGGGGACTATCTCTGTCTTTGGAAACAATTCAGCACTTTGTGCCTTGAAGCTCTAGGGCAATGTAGCACACCCACAGCAGAAGTTCTACTTCAGCCAGATCAGGCCTGCAAAGAAACTGCGTTTCACAGCCCTTTGTAAGGGATGTTCCCGGTAGGCTGTAAGAGCCCAATGCAGAGCGAGTTGTTTCTTAGCTTCCCAAAGAGCTGGAAGCAAGATGCTTTGGGGACTATCTCTGTCTTTGGAAACAATTCAGCACTTTGTGCCTTGAAGCTCTAGGGCAATGTAGCACACCCACAGCAGAAGTTCTACTTCAGCCAGATCAGGCCTGCAAAGAAACTGCGTTTCACAGCCCTTTGTAAGGGATGTTCCCGGTAGGCTGTAAGAGCCCAATGCAGAACGAGTTGTTTCTTAGCTTCCCAAAGAGCTGGAAGCAAGATGCTTTGGGGACTATCTCTGTCTTTGGAAACAATTCAGCACTTTGTGCCTTGAAGCTCTAGGGCAATGTAGCACACCCACAGCAGAAGTTCTACTTCAGCCAGATCAGGCCTGCAAAGAAACTGCGTTTCACAGCCCTTTGTAAGGGATGTTCCCGGTAGGCTGTAAGAGCCCAATGCAGAGCGAGTTGTTTCTTAGCTTCCCAAAGAGCTGGAAGCAAGATGCTTTGGGGACTATCTCTGTCTTTGGAAACAATTCAGCACTTTGTGCCTTGAAGCTCTAGGGCAATGTAGCACACCCAGAGCAGAAGTTCTACTTCAGCCAGATCAGGCCTGCAAAGAAACTGCGTTTCACAGCCCTTTGTAAGGGATGTTCCCGGTAGGCTGTAAGAGCCCAATGCAGAACGAGTTGTTTCTTAGCTTCCCAAAGAGCTGGAAGCAAGATGCTTTGGGGACTATCTCTGTCTTTGGAAACAATTCAGCACTTTGTGCCTTGAAGCTCTAGGGCAATGTAGCACACCCACAGCAGAAGTTCTACTTCAGCCAGATCAGGCCTGCAAAGAAACTGCGTTTCACAGCCCTTTGTAAGGGATGTTCCCGGTAGGCTGTAAGAGCCCAATGCAGAACGAGTTGTTTCTTAGCCTCCCAAAGAGCTGGAAGCAAGATGCTTTGGGGACTATCTCTGTCTTTGGAAACAATTCAGCACTTTGTGCCTTGAAGCTCTAGGGCAATGTAGCACACCCACAGCAGAAGTTCTACTTCAGCCAGATCAGGCCTGCAAAGAAACTGCGTTTCACAGCCCTTTTTAAGGGATGTTCCCGGTAGGCTGTAAGAGCCCAATGCAGAGCGAGTTGTTTCTTAGCTTCCCAAAGAGCTGGAAGCAAGATGCTTTGGGGACTATCTCTGTCTTTGGAAACAATTCAGCACTTTGTGCCTTGAAGCTCTAGGGCAATGTAGCACACCCACAGCAGAAGTTCTACTTCAGCCAGATCAGGCCGGCAAAGAAACTGCGTTTCACAGCCCTTTGTAAGGGATGTTCCCGGTAGGCTGTAAGAGCCCAATGCAGAACGAGTTGTTTCTTAGCTTCCCAAAGAGATGGAAGCAAGATGCTTTGGGGACTATCTCTGTCTTTGGAAACAATTCAGCACTTTGTGCCTTGAAGCTCTAGGGCAATGTAGCACACCCACAGCAGAAGTTCTACTTCAGCCAGATCAGGCCTGCAAAGAAACTGCGTTTCACAGCCCTTTGTAAGGGATGTTCCCGGTAGGCTGTAAGAGCCCAATGCAGAACGAGTTGTTTCTTAGCTTCCCAAAGAGCTGGAAGGAAGATGCTTTGGGGACTATCTCTGTCTTTGGAAACAATTCAGCACTTTGTGCCTTGAAGCTCTAGGGCAATGTAGCACACCCACAGCAGAAGTTCTACTTCAGCCAGATCAGGCCTGCAAAGAAACTGCGTTTCACAGCCCTTTGTAAGGGATGTTCCCGGTAGGCTGTAAGAGCCCAATGCAGAGCGAGTTGTTTCTTAGCTTCCCAAAGAGCTGGAAGCAAGATGCTTTGGGGACTATCTCTGTCTTTGGAAACAATTCAGCACTTTGTGCCTTGAAGCTCTAGGGCAATGTAGCACACCCACAGCAGAAGTTCTACTTCATCCAGATCAGGCCGGCAAAGAAACTGCGTTTCACAGCCCTTTGTAAGGGATGTTCCCGGTAGGCTGTAAGAACCCAATGCAGAACGAGTTGTTTCTTAGCTTCCCAAAGAGATGGAAGCAAGATGCTTTGGGGACTATCTCTGTCTTTGGAAACAATTCAGCACTTTGTGCCTTGAAGCTCTAGGGCAATGTAGCACACCCAGAGCAGAAGTTCTACTTCAGCCAGATCAGGCCTGCAAAGAAACTGCGTTTCACAGCCCTTTGTAAGGGATGTTCCCGGTAGGCTGTAAGAGCCCAATGCAGAACGAGTTGTTTCTTAGCTTCCCAAAGAGCTGGAAGCAAGATGCTTTGGGGACTATCTCTGTCTTTGGAAACAATTCAGCACTTTGTGCCTTGAAGCTCTAGGGCAATGTAGCACACCCACAGCAGAAGTTCTACTTCAGCCAGATCAGGCCTGCAAAGAAACTGCGTTTCACAGCCCTTTGTAAGGGATGTTCCCGGTAGGCTGTAAGAGCCCAATGCAGAACGAGTTGTTTCTTAGCTTCCCAAAGAGCTGGAAGCAAGATGCTTTGGGGACTATCTCTGTCTTTGGAAACAATTCAGCACTTTGTGCCTTGAAGCTCTAGGGCAATGTAGCACACCCAGAGCAGAAGTTCTACTTCAGCCAGATCAGGCCTGCAAAGAAACTGCGTTTCACAGCCCTTTGTAAGGGATGTTCCCGGTAGGCTGTAAGAGCCCAATGCAGAGCGAGTTGTTTCTTAGCTTCCCAAAGAGCTGGAAGCAAGATGCTTTGGGGACTATCTCTGTCTTTGGAAACAATTCAGCACTTTGTGCCTTGAAGCTCTAGGGCAATGTAGCACACCCACAGCAGAAGTTCTACTTCAGCCAGATCAGGCCTGCAAAGAAACTGCGTTTCACAGCCCTTTGTAAGGGATGTTCCCGGTAGGCTGTAAGAGCCCAATGCAGAACGAGTTGTTTCTTAGCTTCCCAAAGAGCTGGAAGCAAGATGCTTTGGGGACTATCTCTGTCTTTGGAAACAATTCAGCACTTTGTGCCTTGAAGCTCTAGGGCAATGTAGCACACCCACAGCAGAAGTTCTACTTCAGCCAGATCAGGCCTGCAAAGAAACTGCGTTTCACAGCCCTTTGTAAGGGATGTTCCCGGTAGGCTGTAAGAGCCCAATGCAGAGCGAGTTGTTTCTTAGCTTCCCAAAGAGCTGGAAGCAAGATGCTTTGGGGACTATCTCTGTCTTTGGAAACAATTCAGCACTTTGTGCCTTGAAGCTCTAGGGCAATGTAGCACACCCACAGCAGAAGTTCTACTTCAGCCAGATCAGGCCTGCAAAGAAACTGCGTTTCACAGCCCTTTGTAAGGGATGTTCCCGGTAGGCTGTAAGAGCCCAATGCAGAACGAGTTGTTTCTTAGCTTCCCAAAGAGCTGGAAGCAAGATGCTTTGGGGACTATCTCTGTCTTTGGAAACAATTCAGCACTTTGTGCCTTGAAGCTCTAGGGCAATGTAGCACACCCAGAGCAGAAGTTCTACTTCAGCCAGATCAGGCCTGCAAAGAAACTGCGTTTCACAGCCCTTTGTAAGGGATGTTCCCGGTAGGCTGTAAGAGCCCAATGCAGAGCGAGTTGTTTCTTAGCTTCCCAAAGAGCTGGAAGCAAGATGCTTTGGGGACTATCTCTGTCTTTGGAAACAATTCAGCACTTTGTGCCTTGAAGCTCTAGGGCAATGTAGCACACCCACAGCAGAAGTTCTACTTCAGCCAGATCAGGCCTGCAAAGAAACTGCGTTTCACAGCCCTTTGTAAGGGATGTTCCCGGTAGGCTGTAAGAGCCCAATGCAGAACGAGTTGTTTCTTAGCTTCCCAAAGAGCTGGAAGCAAGATGCTTTGGGGACTATCTCTGTCTTTGGAAACAATTCAGCACTTTGTGCCTTGAAGCTCTAGGGCAATGTAGCACACCCACAGCAGAAGTTCTACTTCAGCCAGATCAGGCCTGCAAAGAAACTGCGTTTCACAGCCCTTTGTAAGGGATGTTCCCGGTAGGCTGTAAGAGCCCAATGCAGAGCGAGTTGTTTCTTAGCTTCCCAAAGAGCTGGAAGCAAGATGCTTTGGGGACTATCTCTGTCTTTGGAAACAATTCAGCACTTTGTGCCTTGAAGCTCTAGGGCAATGTAGCACACCCACAGCAGAAGTTCTACTTCAGCCAGATCAGGCCGGCAAAGAAACTGCGTTTCACAGCCCTTTGTAAGGGATGTTCCCGGTAGGCTGTAAGAACCCAATGCAGAACGAGTTGTTTCTTAGCTTCCCAAAGAGATGGAAGCAAGATGCTTTGGGGACTATCTCTGTCTTTGGAAACAATTCAGCACTTTGTGCCTTGAAGCTCTAGGGCAATGTAGCACACCCAGAGCAGAAGTTCTACTTCAGCCAGATCAGGCCTGCAAAGAAACTGCGTTTCACAGCCCTTTGTAAGGGATGTTCCCGGTAGGCTGTAAGAGCCCAATGCAGAACGAGTTGTTTCTTAGCTTCCCAAAGAGCTGGAAGCAAGATGCTTTGGGGACTATCTCTGTCTTTGGAAACAATTCAGCACTTTGTGCCTTGAAGCTCTAGGGCAATGTAGCACACCCACAGCAGAAGTTCTACTTCAGCCAGATCAGGCCTGCAAAGAAACTGCGTTTCACAGCCCTTTGTAAGGGATGTTCCCGGTAGGCTGTAAGAGCCCAATGCAGAGCGAGTTGTTTCTTAGCTTCCCAAAGAGCTGGAAGAAAGATGCTTTGGGGACTATCTCTGTCTTTGGAAACAATTCAGCACTTTGTGCCTTGAAGCTCTAGGGCAATGTAGCACACCCACAGCAGAAGTTCTACTTCAGCCAGATCAGGCCTGCAAAGAAACTGCGTTTCACAGCCCTTTGTAAGGGATGTTCCCGGTAGGCTGTAAGAGCCCAATGCAGAACGAGTTGTTTCTTAGCTTCCCAAAGAGCTGGAAGCAAGATGCTTTGGAGACTATCTCTGTCTTTGGAAACAATTCAGCACTTTGTGCCTTGAAGCTCTAGGGCAATGTAGCACACCCACAGCAGAAGTTCTACTTCAGCCAGATCAGGCCTGCAAAGAAACTGCGTTTCACAGCCCTTTGTAAGGGATGTTCCCGGTAGGCTGTAAGAGCCCAATGCAGAACGAGTTGTTTCTTAGCTTCCCAAAGAGCTGGAAGCAAGATGCT
Source organism: Equus asinus (assembly GCF_041296235.1). NCBI lineage: Eukaryota > Metazoa > Chordata > Mammalia > Perissodactyla > Equidae > Equus > Equus asinus. Next base: position 121,520 of record NW_027225522.1, on the reverse strand, counting down.
TTGGGGACTATCTCTGTCTTTGGAAACAATTCAGCACTTTGTGCCTTGAAGCTCTAGGGCAATGTAGCACACCCACAGCAGAAGTTCTACTTCAGCCAGATCAGGCCTGCAAAGAAACTGCGTTTCACAGCCCTTTGTAAGGGATGTTCCCGGTAGGCTGTAAGAGCCCAATGCAGAACGAGTTGTTTCTTAGCTTCCCAAAGAGCTGGAAGCAAGATGCTTTGGGGACTATCTCTGTCTTTGGAAACAATTCAGCACTTTGTGCCTTGAAGCTCTAGGGCAATGTAGCACACCCACAGCAGAAGTTCTACTTCAGCCAGATCAGGCCTGCAAAGAAACTGCGTTTCACAGCCCTTTGTAAGGGATGTTCCCGGTAGGCTGTAAGAGCCCAATGCAGAGCGAGTTGTTTCTTAGCTTCCCAAAGAGCTGGAAGCAAGATGCTTTGGGGACTATCTCTGTCTTTGGAAACAATTCAGCACTTTGTGCCTTGAAGCTCTAGGGCAATGTAGCACACCCACAGCAGAAGTTCTACTTCAGCCAGATCAGGCCTGCAAAGAAACTGCGTTTCACAGCCCTTTGTAAGGGATGTTCCCGGTAGGCTGTAAGAGCCCAATGCAGAACGAGTTGTTTCTTAGCTTCCCAAAGAGCTGGAAGCAAGATGCTTTGGGGACTATCTCTGTCTTTGGAAACAATTCAGCACTTTGTGCCTTGAAGCTCTAGGGCAATGTAGCACACCCACAGCAGAAGTTCTACTTCAGCCAGATCAGGCCTGCAAAGAAACTGCGTTTCACAGCCCTTTGTAAGGGATGTTCCCGGTAGGCTGTAAGAGCCCAATGCAGAGCGAGTTGTTTCTTAGCTTCCCAAAGAGCTGGAAGCAAGATGCTTTGGGGACTATCTCTGTCTTTGGAAACAATTCAGCACTTTGTGCCTTGAAGCTCTAGGGCAATGTAGCACACCCAGAGCAGAAGTTCTACTTCAGCCAGATCAGGCCTGCAAAGAAACTGCGTTTCACAGCCCTTTGTAAGGGATGTTCCCGGTAGGCTGTAAGAGCCCAATGCAGAACGAGTTGTTTCTTAGCTTCCCAAAGAGCTGGAAGCAAGATGCTTTGGGGACTATCTCTGTCTTTGGAAACAATTCAGCACTTTGTGCCTTGAAGCTCTAGGGCAATGTAGCACACCCACAGCAGAAGTTCTACTTCAGCCAGATCAGGCCTGCAAAGAAACTGCGTTTCACAGCCCTTTGTAAGGGATGTTCCCGGTAGGCTGTAAGAGCCCAATGCAGAACGAGTTGTTTCTTAGCCTCCCAAAGAGCTGGAAGCAAGATGCTTTGGGGACTATCTCTGTCTTTGGAAACAATTCAGCACTTTGTGCCTTGAAGCTCTAGGGCAATGTAGCACACCCACAGCAGAAGTTCTACTTCAGCCAGATCAGGCCTGCAAAGAAACTGCGTTTCACAGCCCTTTTTAAGGGATGTTCCCGGTAGGCTGTAAGAGCCCAATGCAGAGCGAGTTGTTTCTTAGCTTCCCAAAGAGCTGGAAGCAAGATGCTTTGGGGACTATCTCTGTCTTTGGAAACAATTCAGCACTTTGTGCCTTGAAGCTCTAGGGCAATGTAGCACACCCACAGCAGAAGTTCTACTTCAGCCAGATCAGGCCGGCAAAGAAACTGCGTTTCACAGCCCTTTGTAAGGGATGTTCCCGGTAGGCTGTAAGAACCCAATGCAGAACGAGTTGTTTCTTAGCTTCCCAAAGAGATGGAAGCAAGATGCTTTGGGGACTATCTCTGTCTTTGGAAACAATTCAGCACTTTGTGCCTTGAAGCTCTAGGGCAATGTAGCACACCCACAGCAGAAGTTCTACTTCAGCCAGATCAGGCCTGCAAAGAAACTGCGTTTCACAGCCCTTTGTAAGGGATGTTCCCGGTAGGCTGTAAGAGCCCAATGCAGAACGAGTTGTTTCTTAGCTTCCCAAAGAGCTGGAAGCAAGATGCTTTGGGGACTATCTCTGTCTTTGGAAACAATTCAGCACTTTGTGCCTTGAAGCTCTAGGGCAATGTAGCACACCCACAGCAGAAGTTCTACTTCAGCCAGATCAGGCCTGCAAAGAAACTGCGTTTCACAGCCCTTTGTAAGGGATGTTCCCGGTAGGCTGTAAGAGCCCAATGCAGAGCGAGTTGTTTCTTAGCTTCCCAAAGAGCTGGAAGCAAGATGCTTTGGGGACTATCTCTGTCTTTGGAAACAATTCAGCACTTTGTGCCTTGAAGCTCTAGGGCAATGTAGCACACCCAGAGCAGAAGTTCTACTTCAGCCAGATCAGGCCTGCAAAGAAACTGCGTTTCACAGCCCTTTGTAAGGGATGTTCCCGGTAGGCTGTAAGAGCCCAATGCAGAACGAGTTGTTTCTTAGCTTCCCAAAGAGCTGGAAGCAAGATGCTTTGGGGACTATCTCTGTCTTTGGAAACAATTCAGCACTTTGTGCCTTGAAGCTCTAGGGCAATGTAGCACACCCACAGCAGAAGTTCTACTTCAGCCAGATCAGGCCTGCAAAGAAACTGCGTTTCACAGCCCTTTGTAAGGGATGTTCCCGGTAGGCTGTAAGAGCCCAATGCAGAACGAGTTGTTTCTTAGCCTCCCAAAGAGCTGGAAGCAAGATGCTTTGGGGACTATCTCTGTCTTTGGAAACAATTCAGCACTTTGTGCCTTGAAGCTCTAGGGCAATGTAGCACACCCACAGCAGAAGTTCTACTTCAGCCAGATCAGGCCTGCAAAGAAACTGCGTTTCACAGCCCTTTTTAAGGGATGTTCCCGGTAGGCTGTAAGAGCCCAATGCAGAGCGAGTTGTTTCTTAGCTTCCCAAAGAGCTGGAAGCAAGATGCTTTGGGGACTATCTCTGTCTTTGGAAACAATTCAGCACTTTGTGCCTTGAAGCTCTAGGGCAATGTAGCACACCCACAGCAGAAGTTCTACTTCAGCCAGATCAGGCCGGCAAAGAAACTGCGTTTCACAGCCCTTTGTAAGGGATGTTCCCGGTAGGCTGTAAGAACCCAATGCAGAACGAGTTGTTTCTTAGCTTCCCAAAGAGATGGAAGCAAGATGCTTTGGGGACTATCTCTGTCTTTGGAAACAATTCAGCACTTTGTGCCTTGAAGCTCTAGGGCAATGTAGCACACCCACAGCAGAAGTTCTACTTCAGCCAGATCAGGCCTGCAAAGAAACTGCGTTTCACAGCCCTTTGTAAGGGATGTTCCCGGTAGGCTGTAAGAGCCCAATGCAGAACGAGTTGTTTCTTAGCTTCCCAAAGAGCTGGAAGCAAGATGCTTTGGGGACTATCTCTGTCTTTGGAAACAATTCAGCACTTTGTGCCTTGAAGCTCTAGGGCAATGTAGCACACCCACAGCAGAAGTTCTACTTCAGCCAGATCAGGCCTGCAAAGAAACTGCGTTTCACAGCCCTTTGTAAGGGATGTTCCCGGTAGGCTGTAAGAGCCCAATGCAGAGCGAGTTGTTTCTTAGCTTCCCAAAGAGCTGGAAGCAAGATGCTTTGGGGACTATCTCTGTCTTTGGAAACAATTCAGCACTTTGTGCCTTGAAGCTCTAGGGCAATGTAGCACACCCACAGCAGAAGTTCTACTTCAGCCAGATCAGGCCGGCAAAGAAACTGCGTTTCACAGCCCTTTGTAAGGGATGTTCCCGGTAGGCTGTAAGAACCCAATGCAGAACGAGTTGTTTCTTAGCTTCCCAAAGAGATGGAAGCAAGATGCTTTGGGGACTATCTCTGTCTTTGGAAACAATTCAGCACTTTGTGCCTTGAAGCTCTAGGGCAATGTAGCACACCCAGAGCAGAAGTTCTACTTCAGCCAGATCAGGCCTGCAAAGAAACTGCGTTTCACAGCCCTTTGTAAGGGATGTTCCCGGTAGGCTGTAAGAGCCCAATGCAGAACGAGTTGTTTCTTAGCTTCCCAAAGAGCTGGAAGCAAGATGCTTTGGGGACTATCTCTGTCTTTGGAAACAATTCAGCACTTTGTGCCTTGAAGCTCTAGGGCAATGTAGCACACCCAGAGCAGAAGTTCTACTTCAGCCAGATCAGGCCTGCAAAGAGACTGCGTTTCACAGCCCTTTGTAAGGGATGTTCCCGGTAGGCTGTAAGAGCCCAATGCAGAACGAGTTGTTTCTTAGCTTCCCAAAGAGCTGGAAGCAAGATGCTTTGGGGACTATCTCTGTCTTTGGAAACAATTCAGCACTTTGTGCCTTGAAGCTCTAGGGCAATGTAGCACACCCAGAGCAGAAGTTCTACTTCAGCCAGATCAGGCCTGCAAAGAAACTGCGTTTCACAGCCCTTTGTAAGGGATGTTCCCGGTAGGCTGTAAGAGCCCAATGCAGAGCGAGTTGTTTCTTAGCTTCCCAAAGAGCTGGAAGCAAGATGCTTTGGGGACTATCTCTGTCTTTGGAAACAATTCAGCACTTTGTGCCTTGAAGCTCTAGGGCAATGTAGCACACCCACAGCAGAAGTTCTACTTCAGCCAGATCAGGCCTGCAAAGAAACTGCGTTTCACAGCCCTTTGTAAGGGATGTTCCCGGTAGGCTGTAAGAGCCCAATGCAGAACGAGTTGTTTCTTAGCTTCCCAAAGAGCTGGAAGCAAGATGCTTTGGGGACTATCTCTGTCTTTGGAAACAATTCAGCACTTTGTGCCTTGAAGCTCTAGGGCAATGTAGCACACCCACAGCAGAAGTTCTACTTCAGCCAGATCAGGCCTGCAAAGAAACTGCGTTTCACAGCCCTTTGTAAGGGATGTTCCCGGTAGGCTGTAAGAGCCCAATGCAGAGCGAGTTGTTTCTTAGCTTCCCAAAGAGCTGGAAGCAAGATGCTTTGGGGACTATCTCTGTCTTTGGAAACAATTCAGCACTTTGTGCCTTGAAGCTCTAGGGCAATGTAGCACACCCACAGCAGAAGTTCTACTTCAGCCAGATCAGGCCTGCAAAGAAACTGCGTTTCACAGCCCTTTGTAAGGGATGTTCCCGGTAGGCTGTAAGAGCCCAATGCAGAACGAGTTGTTTCTTAGCTTCCCAAAGAGCTGGAAGCAAGATGCTTTGGGGACTATCTCTGTCTTTGGAAACAATTCAGCACTTTGTGCCTTGAAGCTCTAGGGCAATGTAGCACACCCACAGCAGAAGTTCTACTTCAGCCAGATCAGGCCTGCAAAGAAACTGCGTTTCACAGCCCTTTGTAAGGGATGTTCCCGGTAGGCTGTAAGAGCCCAATGCAGAGCGAGTTGTTTCTTAGCTTCCCAAAGAGCTGGAAGCAAGATGCTTTGGGGACTATCTCTGTCTTTGGAAACAATTCAGCACTTTGTGCCTTGAAGCTCTAGGGCAATGTAGCACACCCACAGCAGAAGTTCTACTTCAGCCAGATCAGGCCTGCAAAGAAACTGCGTTTCACAGCCCTTTGTAAGGGATGTTCCCGGTAGGCTGTAAGAGCCCAATGCAGAACGAGTTGTTTCTTAGCTTCCCAAAGAGCTGGAAGCAAGATGCTTTGGGGACTATCTCTGTCTTTGGAAACAATTCAGCACTTTGTGCCTTGAAGCTCTAGGGCAATGTAGCACACCCACAGCAGAAGTTCTACTTCAGCCAGATCAGGCCTGCAAAGAAACTGCGTTTCACAGCCCTTTGTAAGGGATGTTCCCGGTAGGCTGTAAGAGCCCAATGCAGAGCGAGTTGTTTCTTAGCTTCCCAAAGAGCTGGAAGCAAGATGCTTTGGGGACTATCTCTGTCTTTGGAAACAATTCAGCACTTTGTGCCTTGAAGCTCTAGGGCAATGTAGCACACCCAGAGCAGAAGTTCTACTTCAGCCAGATCAGGCCGGCAAAGAAACTGCGTTTCACAGCCCTTTGTAAGGGATGTTCCCGGTAGGCTGTAAGAGCCCAATGCAGAACGAGTTGTTTCTTAGCTTCCCAAAGAGCTGGAAGCAAGATGCTTTGGGGACTATCTCTGTCTTTGGAAACAATTCAGCACTTTGTGCCTTGAAGCTCTAGGGCAATGTAGCACACCCAGAGCAGAAGTTCTACTTCAGCCAGATCAGGCCTGCAAAGAAACTGCGTTTCACAGCCCTTTGTAAGGGATGTTCCCGGTAGGCTGTAAGAGCCCAATGCAGAGCGAGTTGTTTCTTAGCTTCCCAAAGAGCTGGAAGCAAGATGCTTTGGGGACTATCTCTGTCTTTGGAAACAATTCAGCACTTTGTGCCTTGAAGCTCTAGGGCAATGTAGCACACCCACAGCAGAAGTTCTACTTCAGCCAGATCAGGCCTGCAAAGAAACTGCGTTTCACAGCCCTTTGTAAGGGATGTTCCCGGTAGGCTGTAAGAGCCCAATGCAGAACGAGTTGTTTCTTAGCTTCCCAAAGAGCTGGAAGCAAGATGCTTTGGGGACTATCTCTGTCTTTGGAAACAATTCAGCACTTTGTGCCTTGAAGCTCTAGGGCAATGTAGCACACCCAGAGCAGAAGTTCTACTTCAGCCAGATCAGGCCTGCAAAGAAACTGCGTTTCACAGCCCTTTGTAAGGGATGTTCCCGGTAGGCTGTAAGAGCCCAATGCAGAACGAGTTGTTTCTTAGCTTCCCAAAGAGCTGGAAGCAAGATGCTTTGGGGACTATCTCTGTCTTTGGAAACAATTCAGCACTTTGTGCCTTGAAGCTCTAGGGCAATGTAGCACACCCACAGCAGAAGTTCTACTTCAGCCAGATCAGGCCTGCAAAGAAACTGCGTTTCACAGCCCTTTGTAAGGGATGTTCCCGGTAGGCTGTAAGAGCCCAATGCAGAACGAGTTGTTTCTTAGCTTCCCAAAGAGCTGGAAGCAAGATGCTTTGGGGACTATCTCTGTCTTTGGAAACAATTCAGCACTTTGTGCCTTGAAGCTCTAGGGCAATGTAGCACACCCACAGCAGAAGTTCTACTTCAGCCAGATCAGGCCGGCAAAGAAACTGCGTTTCACAGCCCTTTGTAAGGGATGTTCCCGGTAGGCTGTAAGAGCCCAATGCAGAACGAGTTGTTTCTTAGCTTCCCAAAGAGCTGGAAGCAAGATGCTTTGGGGACTATCTCTGTCTTTGGAAACAATTCAGCACTTTGTGCCTTGAAGCTCTAGGGCAATGTAGCACACCCACAGCAGAAGTTCTACTTCAGCCAGATCAGGCCTGCAAAGAAACTGCGTTTCACAGCCCTTTGTAAGGGATGTTCCCGGTAGGCTGTAAGAGCCCAATGCAGAGCGAGTTGTTTCTTAGCTTCCCAAAGAGCTGGAAGCAAGATGCTTTGGGGACTATCTCTGTCTTTGGAAACAATTCAGCACTTTGTGCCTTGAAGCTCTAGGGCAATGTAGCACACCCACAGCAGAAGTTCTACTTCAGCCAGATCAGGCCTGCAAAGAAACTGCGTTTCACAGCCCTTTGTAAGGGATGTTCCCGGTAGGCTGTAAGAGCCCAATGCAGAACGAGTTGTTTCTTAGCTTCCCAAAGAGCTGGAAGCAAGATGCTTTGGGGACTATCTCTGTCTTTGGAAACAATTCAGCACTTTGTGCCTTGAAGCTCTAGGGCAATGTAGCACACCCACAGCAGAAGTTCTACTTCAGCCAGATCAGGCCTGCAAAGAAACTGCGTTTCACAGCCCTTTGTAAGGGATGTTCCCGGTAGGCTGTAAGAGCCCAATGCAGAACGAGTTGTTTCTTAGCTTCCCAAAGAGCTGGAAGCAAGATGCTTTGGGGACTATCTCTGTCTTTGGAAACAATTCAGCACTTTGTGCCTTGAAGCTCTAGGGCAATGTAGCACACCCACAGCAGAAGTTCTACTTCAGCCAGATCAGGCCTGCAAAGAAACTGCGTTTCACAGCCCTTTGTAAGGGATGTTCCCGGTAGGCTGTAAGAGCCCAATGCAGAACGAGTTGTTTCTTAGCTTCCCAAAGAGCTGGATGCAAGATGCTTTGGGGACTATCTCTGTCTTTGGAAACAATTCAGCACTTTGTGCCTTGAAGCTCTAGGGCAATGTAGCACACCCAGAGCAGAAGTTCTACTTCAGCCAGATCAGGCCTGCAAAGAAACTGCGTTTCACAGCCCTTTGTAAGGGATGTTCCCGGTAGGCTGTAAGAGCCCAATGCAGAGCGAGTTGTTTCTTAGCTTCCCAAAGAGCTGGAAGCAAGATGCTTTGGGGACTATCTCTGTCTTTGGAAACAATTCAGCACTTTGTGCCTTGAAGCTCTAGGGCAATGTAGCACACCCACAGCAGAAGTTCTACTTCAGCCAGATCAGGCCTGCAAAGAAACTGCGTTTCACAGCCCTTTGTAAGGGATGTTCCCGGTAGGCTGTAAGAGCCCAATGCAGAACGAGTTGTTTCTTAGCTTCCCAAAGAGCTGGAAGCAAGATGCTTTGGGGACTATCTCTGTCTTTGGAAACAATTCAGCACTTTGTGCCTTGAAGCTCTAGGGCAATGTAGCACACCCACAGCAGAAGTTCTACTTCAGCCAGATCAGGCCTGCAAAGAAACTGCGTTTCACAGCCCTTTGTAAGGGATGTTCCCGGTAGGCTGTAAGAGCCCAATGCAGAACGAGTTGTTTCTTAGCTTCCCAAAGAGCTGGAAGCAAGATGCTTTGGGGACTATCTCTGTCTTTGGAAACAATTCAGCACTTTGTGCCTTGAAGCTCTAGGGCAATGTAGCACACCCAGAGCAGAAGTTCTACTTCAGCCAGATCAGGCCTGCAAAGAAACTGCGTTTCACAGCCCTTTGTAAGGGATGTTCCCGGTAGGCTGTAAGAGCCCAATGCAGAGCGAGTTGTTTCTTAGCTTCCCAAAGAGCTGGAAGCAAGATGCTTTGGGGACTATCTCTGTCTTTGGAAACAATTCAGCACTTTGTGCCTTGAAGCTCTAGGGCAATGTAGCACACCCACAGCAGAAGTTCTACTTCAGCCAGATCAGGCCTGCAAAGAAACTGCGTTTCACAGCCCTTTGTAAGGGATGTTCCCGGTAGGCTGTAAGAGCCCAATGCAGAACGAGTTGTTTCTTAGCTTCCCAAAGAGCTGGAAGCAAGATGCTTTGGGGACTATCTCTGTCTTTGGAAACAATTCAGCACTTTGTGCCTTGAAGCTCTAGGGCAATGTAGCACACCCAGAGCAGAAGTTCTACTTCAGCCAGATCAGGCCTGCAAAGAAACTGCGTTTCACAGCCCTTTGTAAGGGATGTTCCCGGTAGGCTGTAAGAGCCCAATGCAGAACGAGTTGTTTCTTAGCTTCCCAAAGAGCTGGAAGCAAGATGCTTTGGGGACTATCTCTGTCTTTGGAAACAATTCAGCACTTTGTGCCTTGAAGCTCTAGGGCAATGTAGCACACCCACAGCAGAAGTTCTACTTCAGCCAGATCAGGCCTGCAAAGAAACTGCGTTTCACAGCCCTTTGTAAGGGATGTTCCCGGTAGGCTGTAAGAGCCCAATGCAGAACGAGTTGTTTCTTAGCTTCCCAAAGAGCTGGAAGCAAGATGCTTTGGGGACTATCTCTGTCTTTGGAAACAATTCAGCACTTTGTGCCTTGAAGCTCTAGGGCAATGTAGCACACCCACAGCAGAAGTTCTACTTCAGCCAGATCAGGCCGGCAAAGAAACTGCGTTTCACAGCCCTTTGTAAGGGATGTTCCCGGTAGGCTGTAAGAGCCCAATGCAGAACGAGTTGTTTCTTAGCTTCCCAAAGAGCTGGAAGCAAGATGCTTTGGGGACTATCTCTGTCTTTGGAAACAATTCAGCACTTTGTGCCTTGAAGCTCTAGGGCAATGTAGCACACCCAGAGCAGAAGTTCTACTTCAGCCAGATCAGGCCTGCAAAGAAACTGCGTTTCACAGCCCTTTGTAAGGGATGTTCCCGGTAGGCTGTAAGAGCCCAATGCAGAGCGAGTTGTTTCTTAGCTTCCCAAAGAGCTGGAAGCAAGATGCTTTGGGGACTATCTCTGTCTTTGGAAACAATTCAGCACTTTGTGCCTTGAAGCTCTAGGGCAATGTAGCACACCCACAGCAGAAGTTCTACTTCAGCCAGATCAGGCCTGCAAAGAAACTGCGTTTCACAGCCCTTTGTAAGGGATGTTCCCGGTAGGCTGTAAGAGCCCAATGCAGAACGAGTTGTTTCTTAGCTTCCCAAAGAGCTGGAAGCAAGATGCTTTGGGGACTATCTCTGTCTTTGGAAACAATTCAGCACTTTGTGCCTTGAAGCTCTAGGGCAATGTAGCACACCCACAGCAGAAGTTCTACTTCAGCCAGATCAGGCCGGCAAAGAAACTGCGTTTCACAGCCCTTTGTAAGGGATGTTCCCGGTAGGCTGTAAGAGCCCAATGCAGAACGAGTTGTTTCTTAGCTTCCCAAAGAGCTGGAAGCAAGATGCTTTGGGGACTATCTCTGTCTTTGGAAACAATTCAGCACTTTGTGCCTTGAAGCTCTAGGGCAATGTAGCACACCCAGAGCAGAAGTTCTACTTCAGCCAGATCAGGCCTGCAAAGAAACTGCGTTTCACAGCCCTTTGTAAGGGATGTTCCCGGTAGGCTGTAAGAGCCCAATGCAGAGCGAGTTGTTTCTTAGCTTCCCAAAGAGCTGGAAGCAAGATGCTTTGGGGACTATCTCTGTCTTTGGAAACAATTCAGCACTTTGTGCCTTGAAGCTCTAGGGCAATGTAGCACACCCACAGCAGAAGTTCTACTTCAGCCAGATCAGGCCGGCAAAGAAACTGCGTTTCACAGCCCTTTGTAAGGGATGTTCCCGGTAGGCTGTAAGAACCCAATGCAGAACGAGTTGTTTCTTAGCTTCCCAAAGAGCTGGAAGCAAGATGCTTTGGGGACTATCTCTGTCTTTGGAAACAATTCAGCACTTTGTGCCTTGAAGCTCTAGGGCAATGTAGCACACCCACAGCAGAAGTTCTACTTCAGCCAGATCAGGCCTGCAAAGAAACTGCGTTTCACAGCCCTTTGTAAGGGATGTTCCCGGTAGGCTGTAAGAGCCCAATGCAGAACGAGTTGTTTCTTAGCTTCCCAAAGAGCTGGAAGCAAGATGCTTTGGGGACTATCTCTGTCTTTGGAAACAATTCAGCACTTTGTGCCTTGAAGCTCTAGGGCAATGTAGCACACCCACAGCAGAAGTTCTACTTCAGCCAGATCAGGCCTGCAAAGAAACTGCGTTTCACAGCCCTTTGTAAGGGATGTTCCCGGTAGGCTGTAAGAGCCCAATGCAGAACGAGTTGTTTCTTAGCTTCCCAAAGAGCTGGAAGGAAGATGCTTTGGGGACTATCTCTGTCTTTGGAAACAATTCAGCACTTTGTGCCTTGAAGCTCTAGGGCAATGTAGCACACCCACAGCAGAAGTTCTACTTCAGCCAGATCAGGCCTGCAAAGAAACTGCGTTTCACAGCCCTTTGTAAGGGATGTTCCCGGTAGGCTGTAAGAGCCCAATGCAGAGCGAGTTGTTTCTTAGCTTCCCAAAGAGCTGGAAGCAAGATGCTTTGGGGACTATCTCTGTCTTTGGAAACAATTCAGCACTTTGTGCCTTGAAGCTCTAGGGCAATGTAGCACACCCACAGCAGAAGTTCTACTTCAGCCAGATCAGGCCTGCAAAGAAACTGCGTTTCACAGCCCTTTGTAAGGGATGTTCCCGGTAGGCTGTAAGAGCCCAATGCAGAACGAGTTGTTTCTTAGCTTCCCAAAGAGCTGGAAGCAAGATGCTTTGGGGACTATCTCTGTCTTTGGAAACAATTCAGCACTTTGTGCCTTGAAGCTCTAGGGCAATGTAGCACACCCACAGCAGAAGTTCTACTTCAGCCAGATCAGGCCGGCAAAGAAACTGCGTTTCACAGCCCTTTGTAAGGGATGTTCCCGGTAGGCTGTAAGAGCCCAATGCAGAACGAGTTGTTTCTTAGCTTCCCAAAGAGCTGGAAGCAAGATGCTTTGGGGACTATCTCTGTCTTTGGAAACAATTCAGCACTTTGTGCCTTGAAGCTCTAGGGCAATGTAGCACACCCAGAGCAGAAGTTCTACTTCAGCCAGATCAGGCCTGCAAAGAAACTGCGTTTCACAGCCCTTTGTAAGGGATGTTCCCGGTAGGCTGTAAGAGCCCAATGCAGAGCGAGTTCTTTCTTAGCTTCCCAAAGAGCTGGAAGCAAGATGCTTTGGGGACTATCTCTGTCTTTGGAAACAATTCAGCACTTTGTGCCTTGAAGCTCTAGGGCAATGTAGCACACCCACAGCAGAAGTTCTACTTCAGCCAGATCAGGCCGGCAAAGAAACTGCGTTTCACAGCCCTTTGTAAGGGATGTTCCCGGTAGGCTGTAAGAACCCAATGCAGAACGAGTTGTTTCTTAGCTTCCCAAAGAGATGGAAGCAAGATGCTTTGGGGACTATCTCTGTCTTTGGAAACAATTCAGCACTTTGTGCCTTGAAGCTCTAGGGCAATGTAGCACACCCACAGCAGAAGTTCTACTTCAGCCAGATCAGGCCTGCAAAGAAACTGCGTTTCACAGCCCTTTGTAAGGGATGTTCCCGGTAGGCTGTAAGAGCCCAATGCACAACGAGTTGTTTCTTAGCTTCCCAAAGAGATGGAAGCAAGATGCTTTGGGGACTATCTCTGTCTTTGGAAACAATTCAGCACTTTGTGCCTTGAAGCTCTAGGGCAATGTAGCACACCCACAGCAGAAGTTCTACTTCAGCCAGATCAGGCCTGCAAAGAAACTGCGTTTCACAGCCCTTTGTAAGGGATGTTCCCGGTAGGCTGTAAGAGCCCAATGCAGAACGAGTTGTTTCTTAGCTTCCCAAAGAGCTGGAAGGAAGATGCTTTGGGGACTATCTCTGTCTTTGGAAACAATTCAGCACTTTGTGCCTTGAAGCTCTAGGGCAATGTAGCACACCCACAGCAGAAGTTCTACTTCAGCCAGATCAGGCCTGCAAAGAAACTGCGTTTCACAGCCCTTTGTAAGGGATGTTCCCGGTAGGCTGTAAGAGCCCAATGCAGAGCGAGTTGTTTCTTAGCTTCCCAAAGAGCTGGAAGCAAGATGCTTTGGGGACTATCTCTGTCTTTGGAAACAATTCAGCACTTTGTGCCTTGAAGCTCTAGGGCAATGTAGCACACCCACAGCAGAAGTTCTACTTCAGCCAGATCAGGCCGGCAAAGAAACTGCGTTTCACAGCCCTTTGTAAGGGATGTTCCCGGTAGGCTGTAAGAACCCAATGCAGAACGAGTTGTTTCTTAGCTTCCCAAAGAGATGGAAGCAAGATGCTTTGGGGACTATCTCTGTCTTTGGAAACAATTCAGCACTTTGTGCCTTGAAGCTCTAGGGCAATGTAGCACACCCAGAGCAGAAGTTCTACTTCAGCCAGATCAGGCCTGCAAAGAAACTGCGTTTCACAGCCCTTTGTAAGGGATGTTCCCGGTAGGCTGTAAGAGCCCAATGCAGAACGAGTTGTTTCTTAGCTTCCCAAAGAGCTGGAAGCAAGATGCTTTGGGGACTATCTCTGTCTTTGGAAACAATTCAGCACTTTGTGCCTTGAAGCTCTAGGGCAATGTAGCACACCCACAGCAGAAGTTCTACTTCAGCCAGATCAGGTTGCAAAGAAACTGCGTTTCACAGCCCTTTGTACGGGATGTTCCCGGTAGGCTGTAAGAGCCCAATGCAGAGCGAGTTGTTTCTTAGCTTCCCAAAGAGCTGGAAGCAAGATGCTTTGGGGACTATCTCTGTCTTTGGAAACAATTCAGCACTTTGTGCCTTGAAGCTCTAGGGCAATGTAGCACACCCACAGCAGAAGTTCTACTTCAGCCAGATCAGGCCTGCAAAGAAACTGCGTTTCACAGCCCTTTGTAAGGGATGTTCCCGGTAGGCTGTAAGAGCCCAATGCAGAGCGAGTTGTTTCTTAGCTTCCCAAAGAGCTGGAAGCAAGATGCTTTGGGGACTATCTCTGTCTTTGGAAACAATTCAGCACTTTGTGCCTTGAAGCTCTAGGGCAATGTAGCACACCCACAGCAGAAGTTCTACTTCAGCCAGATCAGGTTGCAAAGAAACTGCGTTTCACAGCCCTTTGTAAGGGATGTTCCCGGTAGGCTGTAAGAGCCCAATGCAGAGCGAGTTGTTTCTTAGCTTCCCAAAGAGCTGGAAGCAAGATGCTTTGGGGACTATCTCTGTCTTTGGAAACAATTCAGCACTTTGTGCCTTGAAGCTCTAGGGCAATGTAGCACACCCACAGCAGAAGTTCTACTTCAGCCAGATCAGGCCTGCAAAGAAACTGCGTTTCACAGCCCTTTGTAAGGGATGTTCCCGGTAGGCTGTAAGAGCCCAATGCAGAACGAGTTGTTTCTTAGCTTCCCAAAGAGCTGGAAGCAAGATGCTTTGGGGACTATCTCTGTCTTTGGAAACAATTCAGCACTTTGTGCCTTGAAGCTCTAGGGCAATGTAGCACACCCACAGCAGAAGTTCTACTTCAGCCAGATCAGGCCTGCAAAGAAACTGCGTTTCACAGCCCTTTGTAAGGGATGTTCCCGGTAGGCTGTAAGAGCCCAATGCAGAGCGAGTTGTTTCTTAGCTTCCCAAAGAGCTGGAAGCAAGATGCTTTGGGGACTATCTCTGTCTTTGGAAACAATTCAGCACTTTGTGCCTTGAAGCTCTAGGGCAATGTAGCACACCCACAGCAGAAGTTCTACTTCAGCCAGATCAGGCCTGCAAAGAAACTGCGTTTCACAGCCCTTTGTAAGGGATGTTCCCGGTAGGCTGTAAGAGCCCAATGCAGAGCGAGTTGTTTCTTAGCTTCCCAAAGAGCTGGAAGCAAGATGCTTTGGGGACTATCTCTGTCTTTGGAAACAATTCAGCACTTTGTGCCTTGAAGCTCTAGGGCAATGTAGCACACCCACAGCAGAAGTTCTACTTCAGCCAGATCAGGCCGGCAAAGAAACTGCGTTTCACAGCCCTTTGTAAGGGATGTTCCCGGTAGGCTGTAAGAGCCCAATGCAGAACGAGTTGTTTCTTAGCTTCCGAAAGAGCTGGAAGCAAGATGCTTTGGGGACTATCTCTGTCTTTGGAAACAATTCAGCACTTTGTGCCTTGAAGCTCTAGGGCAATGTAGCACACCCACAGCAGAAGTTCTACTTCAGCCAGATCAGGCCTGCAAAGAGACTGCGTTTCACAGCCCTTTGTAAGGGATGTTCCCGGTAGGCTGTAAGAGCCCAATGCAGAACGAGTTGTTTCTTAGCTTCCCAAAGAGCTGGAAGCAAGATGCTTTGGGGACTATCTCTGTCTTTGGAAACAATTCAGCACTTTGTGCCTTGAAGCTCTAGGGCAATGTAGCACACCCACAGCAGAAGTTCTACTTCAGCCAGATCAGGCCTGCAAAGAAACTGCGTTTCACAGCCCTTTGTAAGGGATGTTCCCGGTAGGCTGTAAGAGCCCAATGCAGAGCGAGTTGTTTCTTAGCTTCCCAAAGAGCTGGAAGCAAGATGCTTTGGGGACTATCTCTGTCTTTGGAAACAATTCAGCACTTTGTGCCTTGAAGCTCTAGGGCAATGTAGCACACCCACAGCAGAAGTTCTACTTCAGCCAGATCAGGCTTGCAAAGAAACTGCGTTTCACAGCCCTTTGTAAGGGATGTTCCCGGTAGGCTGTAAGAGCCCAATGCAGAGCGAGTTGTTTCTTAGCTTCCCAAAGAGCTGGAAGCAAGATGCTTTGGGGACTATCTCTGTCTTTGGAAACAATTCAGCACTTTGTGCCTTGAAGCTCTAGGGCAATGTAGCACACCCACAGCAGAAGTTCTACTTCAGCCAGATCAGGCCTGCAAGGAAACTGCGTTTCACAGCCCTTTGTAAGGGATGTTCCCGGTAGGCTGTAAGAGCCCAATGCAGAACGAGTTGTTTCTTAGCTTCCCAAAGAGCTGGAAGCAAGATGCTTTGGGGACTATCTCTGTCTTTGGAAACAATTCAGCACTTTGTGCCTTGAAGCTCTAGGGCAATGTAGCACACCCACAGCAGAAGTTCTACTTCAGCCAGATCAGGCCGGCAAAGAAACTGCGTTTCACAGCCCTTTGTAAGGGATGTTCCCGGTAGGCTGTAAGAGCCCAATGCAGAGCGAGTTGTTTCTTAGCTTCCCAAAGAGCTGGAAGCAAGATGCTTTGGGGACTATCTCTGTCTTTGGAAACAATTCAGCACTTTGTGCCTTGAAGCTCTAGGGCAATGTAGCACACCCACAGCAGAAGTTCTACTTCAGCCTGATCAGGCCTGCAAAGAAACTGCGTTTCACAGCCCTTTGTAAGGGATGTTCCCGGTAGGCTGTAAGAGCCCAATGCAGAGCGAGTTGTTTCTTAGCTTCCCAAAGAGCTGGAAGCAAGATGCTTTGGGGACTATCTCTGTCTTTGGAAACAATTCAGCACTTTGTGCCTTGAAGCTCTAGGGCAATGTAGCACACCCACAGCAGAAGTTCTACTTCAGCCAGATCAGGCCTGCAAAGAAACTGCGTTTCACAGCCCTTTGTAAGGGATGTTCCCGGTAGGCTGTAAGAGCCCAATGCAGAACGAGTTGTTTCTTAGCTTCCCAAAGAGCTGGAAGCAAGATGCTTTGGGGACTATCTCTGTCTTTGGAAACAATTCAGCACTTTGTGCCTTGAAGCTCTAGGGCAATGTAGCACACCCACAGCAGAAGTTCTACTTCAGCCAGATCAGGCCGGCAAAGAAACTGCGTTTCACAGCCCTTTGTAAGGGATGTTCCCGGTAGGCTGTAAGAGCCCAATGCAGAACGAGTTGTTTCTTAGCTTCCCAAAGAGCTGGAAGCAAGATGCTTTGGGGACTATCTCTGTCTTTGGAAACAATTCAGCACTTTGTGCCTTGAAGCTCTAGGGCAATGTAGCACACCCACAGCAGAAGTTCTACTTCAGCCAGATCAGGCCTGCAAAGAAACTGCGTTTCACAGCCCTTTGTAAGGGATGTTCCCGGTAGGCTGTAAGAGCCCAATGCAGAACGAGTTGTTTCTTAGCTTCCCAAAGAGCTGGAAGGAAGATGCTTTGGGGACTATCTCTGTCTTTGGAAACAATTCAGCACTTTGTGCCTTGAAGCTCTAGGGCAATGTAGCACACCCAGAGCAGAAGTTCTACTTCAGCCAGATCAGGCCTGCAAAGAAACTGCGTTTCACAGCCCTTTGTAAGGGATGTTCCCGGTAGGCTGTAAGAGCCCAATGCAGAGCGAGTTGTTTCTTAGCTTCCCAAAGAGCTGGAAGCAAGATGCTTTGGGGACTATCTCTGTCTTTGGAAACAATTCAGCACTTTGTGCCTTGAAGCTCTAGGGCAATGTAGCACACCCAGAGCAGAAGTTCTACTTCAGCCAGATCAGGCCTGCAAAGAAACTGCGTTTCACAGCCCTTTGTAAGGGATGTTCCCGGTAGGCTGTAAGAGCCCAATGCAGAACGAGTTGTTTCTTAGCTTCCCAAAGAGCTGGAAGCAAGATGCTTTGGGGACTATCTCTGTCTTTGGAAACAATTCAGCACTTTGTGCCTTGAAGCTCTAGGGCAATGTAGCACACCCAGAGCAGAAGTTCTACTTCAGCCAGATCAGGCCTGCAAAGAGACTGCGTTTCACAGCCCTTTGTAAGGGATGTTCCCGGTAGGCTGTAAGAGCCCAATGCAGAACGAGTTGTTTCTTAGCTTCCCAAAGAGCTGGAAGCAAGATGCTTTGGGGACTATCTCTGTCTTTGGAAACAATTCAGCACTTTGTGCCTTGAAGCTCTAGGGCAATGTAGCACACCCAGAGCAGAAGTTCTACTTCAGCCAGATCAGGCCTGCAAAGAAACTGCGTTTCACAGCCCTTTGTAAGGGATGTTCCCGGTAGGCTGTAAGAGCCCAATGCAGAGCGAGTTGTTTCTTAGCTTCCCAAAGAGCTGGAAGCAAGATGCTTTGGGGACTATCTCTGTCTTTGGAAACAATTCAGCACTTTGTGCCTTGAAGCTCTAGGGCAATGTAGCACACCCACAGCAGAAGTTCTACTTCAGCCAGATCAGGCCTGCAAAGAAACTGCGTTTCACAGCCCTTTGTAAGGGATGTTCCCGGTAGGCTGTAAGAGCCCAATGCAGAGCGAGTTGTTTCTTAGCTTCCCAAAGAGCTGGAAGCAAGATGCTTTGGGGACTATCTCTGTCTTTGGAAACAATTCAGCACTTTGTGCCTTGAAGCTCTAGGGCAATGTAGCACACCCACAGCAGAAGTTCTACTTCAGCCAGATCAGGCCTGCAAAGAAACTGCGTTTCACAGCCCTTTGTAAGGGATGTTCCCGGTAGGCTGTAAGAGCCCAATGCAGAACGAGTTGTTTCTTAGCTTCCCAAAGAGCTGGAAGCAAGATGCTTTGGGGACTATCTCTGTCTTTGGAAACAATTCAGCACTTTGTGCCTTGAAGCTCTAGGGCAATGTAGCACACCCACAGCAGAAGTTCTACTTCAGCCAGATCAGGCCGGCAAAGAAACTGCGTTTCACAGCCCTTTGTAAGGGATGTTCCCGGTAGGCTGTAAGTGCCCAATGCAGAGCGAGTTGTTTCTTAGCTTCCCAAAGAGCTGGAAGCAAGATGCTTTGGGGACTATCTCTGTCTTTGGAAACAATTCAGCACTTTGTGCCTTGAAGCTCTAGGGCAATGTAGCACACCCACAGCAGAAGTTCTACTTCAGCCTGATCAGGCCTGCAAAGAAACTGCGTTTCACAGCCCTTTGTAAGGGATGTTCCCGGTAGGCTGTAAGAGCCCAATGCAGAGCGAGTTGTTTCTTAGCTTCCCAAAGAGCTGGAAGCAAGATGCTTTGGGGACTATCTCTGTCTTTGGAAACAATTCAGCACTTTGTGCCTTGAAGCTCTAGGGCAATGTAGCACACCCACAGCAGAAGTTCTACTTCAGCCAGATCAGGCCTGCAAAGAAACTGCGTTTCACAGCCCTTTGTAAGGGATGTTCCCGGTAGGCTGTAAGAGCCCAATGCAGAACGAGTTGTTTCTTAGCTTCCCAAAGAGCTGGAAGCAAGATGCTTTGGGGACTATCTCTGTCTTTGGAAACAATTCAGCACTTTGTGCCTTGAAGCTCTAGGGCAATGTAGCACACCCACAGCAGAAGTTCTACTTCAGCCAGATCAGGCCGGCAAAGAAACTGCGTTTCACAGCCCTTTGTAAGGGATGTTCCCGGTAGGCTGTAAGAGCCCAATGCAGAACGAGTTGTTTCTTAGCTTCCCAAAGAGCTGGAAGCAAGATGCTTTGGGGACTATCTCTGTCTTTGGAAACAATTCAGCACTTTGTGCCTTGAAGCTCTAGGGCAATGTAGCACACCCACAGCAGAAGTTCTACTTCAGCCAGATCAGGCCTGCAAAGAAACTGCGTTTCACAGCCCTTTGTAAGGGATGTTCCCGGTAGGCTGTAAGAGCCCAATGCAGAACGAGTTGTTTCTTAGCTTCCCAAAGAGCTGGAAGGAAGATGCTTTGGGGACTATCTCTGTCTTTGGAAACAATTCAGCACTTTGTGCCTTGAAGCTCTAGGGCAATGTAGCACACCCAGAGCAGAAGTTCTACTTCAGCCAGATCAGGCCTGCAAAGAAACTGCGTTTCACAGCCCTTTGTAAGGGATGTTCCCGGTAGGCTGTAAGAGCCCAATGCAGAGCGAGTTGTTTCTTAGCTTCCCAAAGAGCTGGAAGCAAGATGCTTTGGGGACTATCTCTGTCTTTGGAAACAATTCAGCACTTTGTGCCTTGAAGCTCTAGGGCAATGTAGCACACCCAGAGCAGAAGTTCTACTTCAGCCAGATCAGGCCTGCAAAGAAACTGCGTTTCACAGCCCTTTGTAAGGGATGTTCCCGGTAGGCTGTAAGAGCCCAATGCAGAACGAGTTGTTTCTTAGCTTCCCAAAGAGCTGGAAGCAAGATGCTTTGGGGACTATCTCTGTCTTTGGAAACAATTCAGCACTTTGTGCCTTGAAGCTCTAGGGCAATGTAGCACACCCAGAGCAGAAGTTCTACTTCAGCCAGATCAGGCCTGCAAAGAAACTGCGTTTCACAGCCCTTTGTAAGGGATGTTCCCGGTAGGCTGTAAGAGCCCAATGCAGAACGAGTTGTTTCTTAGCTTCCCAAAGAGCTGGAAGCAAGATGCTTTGGGGACTATCTCTGTCTTTGGAAACAATTCAGCACTTTGTGCCTTGAAGCTCTAGGGCAATGTAGCACACCCAGAGCAGAAGTTCTACTTCAGCCAGATCAGGCCTGCAAAGAAACTGCGTTTCACAGCCCTTTGTAAGGGATGTTCCCGGTAGGCTGTAAGAGCCCAATGCAGAGCTAGTTGTTTCTTAGCTTCCCAAAGAGCTGGAAGCAAGATGCTTTGGGGACTATCTCTGTCTTTGGAAACAATTCAGCACTTTGTGCCTTGAAGCTCTAGGGCAATGTAGCACACCCACAGCAGAAGTTCTACTTCAGCCAGATCAGGCCGGCAAAGAAACTGCGTTTCACAGCCCTTTGTAAGGGATGTTCCCGGTAGGCTGTAAGAGCCCAATGCAGAACGAGTTGTTTCTTAGCTTCCCAAAGAGCTGGAAGCAAGATGCTTTGGGGACTATCTCTGTCTTTGGAAACAATTCAGCACTTTGTGCCTTGAAGCTCTAGGGCAATGTAGCACACCCACAGCAGAAGTTCTACTTCAGCCAGATCAGGCCTGCAAAGAAACTGCGTTTCACAGCCCTTTGTAAGGGATGTTCCCGGTAGGCTGTAAGAGCCCAATGCAGAACGAGTTGTTTCTTAGCTTCCCAAAGAGCTGGAAGCAAGATGCTTTGGGGACTATCTCTGTCTTTGGAAACAATTCAGCACTTTGTGCCTTGAAGCTCTAGGGCAATGTAGCACACCCACAGCAGAAGTTCTACTTCAGCCAGATCAGGCCTGCAAAGAAACTGCGTTTCACAGCCCTTTGTAAGGGATGTTCCCGGTAGGCTGTAAGAGCCCAATGCAGAACGAGTTGTTTCTTAGCTTCCCAAAGAGCTGGAAGGAAGATGCTTTGGGGACTATCTCTGTCTTTGGAAACAATTCAGCACTTTGTGCCTTGAAGCTCTAGGGCAATGTAGCACACCCACAGCAGAAGTTCTACTTCAGCCAGATCAGGCCTGCAAAGAAACTGCGTTTCACAGCCCTTTGTAAGGGATGTTCCCGGTAGGCTGTAAGAGCCCAATGCAGAGCGAGTTGTTTCTTAGCTTCCCAAAGAGCTGGAAGCAAGATGCTTTGGGGACTATCTCTGTCTTTGGAAACAATTCAGCACTTTGTGCCTTGAAGCTCTAGGGCAATGTAGCACACCCACAGCAGAAGTTCTACTTCAGCCAGATCAGGCCTGCAAAGAAACTGCGTTTCACAGCCCTTTGTAAGGGATGTTCCCGGTAGGCTGTAAGAGCCCAATGCAGAACGAGTTGTTTCTTAGCTTCCCAAAGAGCTGGAAGGAAGATGCTTTGGGGACTATCTCTGTCTTTGGAAACAATTCAGCACTTTGTGCCTTGAAGCTCTAGGGCAATGTAGCACACCCACAGCAGAAGTTCTACTTCAGCCAGATCAGGCCTGCAAAGAAACTGCGTTTCACAGCCCTTTGTAAGGGATGTTCCCGGTAGGCTGTAAGAGCCCAATGCAGAGCGAGTTGTTTCTTAGCTTCCCAAAGAGCTGGAAGCAAGATGCTTTGGGGACTATCTCTGTCTTTGGAAACAATTCAGCACTTTGTGCCTTGAAGCTCTAGGGCAATGTAGCACACCCACAGCAGAAGTTCTACTTCAGCCAGATCAGGCCTGCAAAGAAACTGCGTTTCACAGCCCTTTGTAAGGGATGTTCCCGGTAGGCTGTAAGAGCCCAATGCAGAACGAGTTGTTTCTTAGCTTCCCAAAGAGCTGGAAGCAAGATGCTTTGGGGACTATCTCTGTCTTTGGAAACAATTCAGCACTTTGTGCCTTGAAGCTCTAGGGCAATGTAGCACACCCAGAGCAGAAGTTCTACTTCAGCCAGATCAGGCCTGCAAAGAAACTGCGTTTCACAGCCCTTTGTAAGGGATGTTCCCGGTAGGCTGTAAGAGCCCAATGCAGAGCGAGTTGTTTCTTAGCTTCCCAAAGAGCTGGAAGCAAGATGCTTTGGGGACTATCTCTGTCTTTGGAAACAATTCAGCACTTTGTGCCTTGAAGCTCTAGGGCAATGTAGCACACCCACAGCAGAAGTTCTACTTCAGCCAGATCAGGCCTGCAAAGAAACTGCGTTTCACAGCCCTTTGTAAGGGATGTTCCCGGTAGGCTGTAAGAGCCCAATGCAGAACGAGTTGTTTCTTAGCTTCCCAAAGAGCTGGAAGCAAGATGCTTTGGGGACTATCTCTGTCTTTGGAAACAATTCAGCACTTTGTGCCTTGAAGCTCTAGGGCAATGTAGCACACCCACAGCAGAAGTTCTACTTCAGCCAGATCAGGCCTGCAAAGAAACTGCGTTTCACAGCCCTTTGTAAGGGATGTTCCCGGTAGGCTGTAAGAGCCCAATGCAGAGCGAGTTGTTTCTTAGCTTCCCAAAGAGCTGGAAGCAAGATGCTTTGGGGACTATCTCTGTCTTTGGAAACAATTCAGCACTTTGTGCCTTGAAGCTCTAGGGCAATGTAGCACACCCACAGCAGAAGTTCTACTTCAGCCAGATCAGGCCTGCAAAGAAACTGCGTTTCACAGCCCTTTGTAAGGGATGTTCCCGGTAGGCTGTAAGAGCCCAATGCAGAGCGAGTTGTTTCTTAGCTTCCGAAAGAGCTGGAAGCAAGATGCTTTGGGGACTATCTCTGTCTTTGGAAACAATTCAGCACTTTGTGCCTTGAAGCTCTAGGGCAATGTAGCACACCCACAGCAGAAGTTCTACTTCAGCCAGATCAGGCCTGCAAAGAAACTGCGTTTCACAGCCCTTTGTAAGGGATGTTCCCGGTAGGCTGTAAGAGCCCAATGCAGAACGAGTTGTTTCTTAGCTTCCCAAAGAGCTGGAAGCAAGATGCTTTGGGGACTATCTCTGTCTTTGGAAACAATTCAGCACTTTGTGCCTTGAAGCTCTAGGGCAATGTAGCACACCCACAGCAGAAGTTCTACTTCAGCCAGATCAGGTTGCAAAGAAACTGCGTTTCACAGCCCTTTGTAAGGGATGTTCCCGGTAGGCTGTAAGAGCCCAATGCAGAGCGAGTTGTTTCTTAGCTTCCCAAAGAGCTGGAAGCAAGATGCTTTGGGGACTATCTCTGTCTTTGGAAACAATTCAGCACTTTGTGCCTTGAAGATCTAGGGCAATGTAGCACACCCACAGCAGAAGTTCTACTTCAGCCAGATCAGGCCTGCAAAGAAACTGCGTTTCACAGCCCTTTGTAAGGGATGTTCCCGGTAGGCTGTAAGAGCCCAATGCAGAACGAGTTGTTTCTTAGCTTCCCAAAGAGCTGGAAGCAAGATGCTTTGGGGACTATCTCTGTCTTTGGAAACAATTCAGCACTTTGTGCCTTGAAGCTCTAGGGCAATGTAGCACACCCACAGCAGAAGTTCTACTTCAGCCAGATCAGGTTGCAAAGAAACTGCGTTTCACAGCCCTTTGTAAGGGATGTTCCCGGTAGGCTGTAAGAGCCCAATGCAGAGCGAGTTGTTTCTTAGCTTCCCAAAGAGCTGGAAGCAAGATGCTTTGGGGACTATCTCTGTCTTTGGAAACAATTCAGCACTTTGTGCCTTGAAGCTCTAGGGCAATGTAGCACACCCACAGCAGAAGTTCTACTTCAGCCAGATCAGGCCTGCAAAGAAACTGCGTTTCACAGCCCTTTGTAAGGGATGTTCCCGGTAGGCTGTAAGAGCCCAATGCAGAACGAGTTGTTTCTTAGCTTCCCAAAGAGCTGGAAGCAAGATGCTTTGGGGACTATCTCTGTCTTTGGAAACAATTCAGCACTTTGTGCCTTGAAGCTCTAGGGCAATGTAGCACACCCACAGCAGAAGTTCTACTTCAGCCAGATCAGGCCGGCAAAGAAACTGCGTTTCACAGCCCTTTGTAAGGGATGTTCCCGGTAGGCTGTAAGAGCCCAATGCAGAGCGAGTTGTTTCTTAGCTTCCCAAAGAGCTGGAAGCAAGATGCTTTGGGGACTATCTCTGTCTTTGGAAACAATTCAGCACTTTGTGCCTTGAAGCTCTAGGGCAATGTAGCACACCCACAGCAGAAGTTCTACTTCAGCCTGATCAGGCCTGCAAAGAAACTGCGTTTCACAGCCCTTTGTAAGGGATGTTCCCGGTAGGCTGTAAGAGCCCAATGCAGAGCGAGTTGTTTCTTAGCTTCCCAAAGAGCTGGAAGCAAGATGCTTTGGGGACTATCTCTGTCTTTGGAAACAATTCAGCACTTTGTGCCTTGAAGCTCTAGGGCAATGTAGCACACCCACAGCAGAAGTTCTACTTCAGCCAGATCAGGCCTGCAAAGAAACTGCGTTTCACAGCCCTTTGTAAGGGATGTTCCCGGTAGGCTGTAAGAGCCCAATGCAGAACGAGTTGTTTCTTAGCTTCCCAAAGAGCTGGAAGCAAGATGCTTTGGGGACTATCTCTGTCTTTGGAAACAATTCAGCACTTTGTGCCTTGAAGCTCTAGGGCAATGTAGCACACCCACAGCAGAAGTTCTACTTCAGCCAGATCAGGCCGGCAAAGAAACTGCGTTTCACAGCCCTTTGTAAGGGATGTTCCCGGTAGGCTGTAAGAGCCCAATGCAGAACGAGTTGTTTCTTAGCTTCCCAAAGAGCTGGAAGCAAGATGCTTTGGGGACTATCTCTGTCTTTGGAAACAATTCAGCACTTTGTGCCTTGAAGCTCTAGGGCAATGTAGCACACCCACAGCAGAAGTTCTACTTCAGCCAGATCAGGCCTGCAAAGAAACTGCGTTTCACAGCCCTTTGTAAGGGATGTTCCCGGTAGGCTGTAAGAGCCCAATGCAGAACGAGTTGTTTCTTAGCTTCCCAAAGAGCTGGAAGGAAGATGCTTTGGGGACTATCTCTGTCTTTGGAAACAATTCAGCACTTTGTGCCTTGAAGCTCTAGGGCAATGTAGCACACCCAGAGCAGAAGTTCTACTTCAGCCAGATCAGGCCTGCAAAGAAACTGCGTTTCACAGCCCTTTGTAAGGGATGTTCCCGGTAGGCTGTAAGAGCCCAATGCAGAGCGAGTTGTTTCTTAGCTTCCCAAAGAGCTGGAAGCAAGATGCTTTGGGGACTATCTCTGTCTTTGGAAACAATTCAGCACTTTGTGCCTTGAAGCTCTAGGGCAATGTAGCACACCCAGAGCAGAAGTTCTACTTCAGCCAGATCAGGCCTGCAAAGAAACTGCGTTTCACAGCCCTTTGTAAGGGATGTTCCCGGTAGGCTGTAAGAGCCCAATGCAGAACGAGTTGTTTCTTAGCTTCCCAAAGAGCTGGAAGCAAGATGCTTTGGGGACTATCTCTGTCTTTGGAAACAATTCAGCACTTTGTGCCTTGAAGCTCTAGGGCAATGTAGCACACCCAGAGCAGAAGTTCTACTTCAGCCAGATCAGGCCTGCAAAGAAACTGCGTTTCACAGCCCTTTGTAAGGGATGTTCCCGGTAGGCTGTAAGAGCCCAATGCAGAACGAGTTGTTTCTTAGCTTCCCAAAGAGCTGGAAGCAAGATGCTTTGGGGACTATCTCTGTCTTTGGAAACAATTCAGCACTTTGTGCCTTGAAGCTCTAGGGCAATGTAGCACACCCAGAGCAGAAGTTCTACTTCAGCCAGATCAGGCCTGCAAAGAAACTGCGTTTCACAGCCCTTTGTAAGGGATGTTCCCGGTAGGCTGTAAGAGCCCAATGCAGAGCGAGTTGTTTCTTAGCTTCCCAAAGAGCTGGAAGCAAGATGCTTTGGGGACTATCTCTGTCTTTGGAAACAATTCAGCACTTTGTGCCTTGAAGCTCTAGGGCAATGTAGCACACCCACAGCAGAAGTTCTACTTCAGCCAGATCAGGCCGGCAAAGAAACTGCGTTTCACAGCCCTTTGTAAGGGATGTTCCCGGTAGGCTGTAAGAGCCCAATGCAGAGCGAGTTGTTTCTTAGCTTCCCAAAGAGCTGGAAGCAAGATGCTTTGGGGACTATCTCTGTCTTTGGAAACAATTCAGCACTTTGTGCCTTGAAGCTCTAGGGCAATGTAGCACACCCACAGCAGAAGTTCTACTTCAGCCAGATCAGGCCTGCAAAGAAACTGCGTTTCACAGCCCTTTGTAAGGGATGTTCCCGGTAGGCTGTAAGAGCCCAATGCAGAGCGAGTTGTTTCTTAGCTTCCCAAAGAGCTGGAAGCAAGATGCTTTGGGGACTATCTCTGTCTTTGGAAACAATTCAGCACTTTGTGCCTTGAAGCTCTAGGGCAATGTAGCACACCCACAGCAGAAGTTCTACTTCAGCCAGATCAGGCCTGCAAAGAAACTGCGTTTCACAGCCCTTTGTAAGGGATGTTCCCGGTAGGCTGTAAGAGCCCAATGCAGAGCGAGTTGTTTCTTAGCTTCCCAAAGAGCTGGAAGCAAGATGCTTTGGGGACTATCTCTGTCTTTGGAAACAATTCAGCACTTTGTGCCTTGAAGCTCTAGGGCAATGTAGCACACCCACAGCAGAAGTTCTACTTCAGCCAGATCAGGCCTGCAAAGAAACTGCGTTTCACAGCCCTTTGTAAGGGATGTTCCCGGTAGGCTGTAAGAGCCCAATGCAGAACGAGTTGTTTCTTAGCTTCCCAAAGAGCTGGAAGGAAGATGCTTTGGGGACTATCTCTGTCTTTGGAAACAATTCAGCACTTTGTGCCTTGAAGCTCTAGGGCAATGTAGCACACCCACAGCAGAAGTTCTACTTCAGCCAGATCAGGCCTGCAAAGAAACTGCGTTTCACAGCCCTTTGTAAGGGATGTTCCCGGTAGGCTGTAAGAGCCCAATGCAGAGCGAGTTGTTTCTTAGCTTCCCAAAGAGCTGGAAGCAAGATGCTTTGGGGACTATCTCTGTCTTTGGAAACAATTCAGCACTTTGTGCCTTGAAGCTCTAGGGCAATGTAGCACACCCACAGCAGAAGTTCTACTTCAGCCAGATCAGGCCTGCAAAGAAACTGCGTTTCACAGCCCTTTGTAAGGGATGTTCCCGGTAGGCTGTAAGAGCCCAATGCAGAACGAGTTGTTTCTTAGCTTCCCAAAGAGCTGGAAGCAAGATGCTTTGGGGACTATCTCTGTCTTTGGAAACAATTCAGCACTTTGTGCCTTGAAGCTCTAGGGCAATGTAGCACACCCAGAGCAGAAGTTCTACTTCAGCCAGATCAGGCCTGCAAAGAAACTGCGTTTCACAGCCCTTTGTAAGGGATGTTCCCGGTAGGCTGTAAGAGCCCAATGCAGAGCGAGTTGTTTCTTAGCTTCCCAAAGAGCTGGAAGCAAGATGCTTTGGGGACTATCTCTGTCTTTGGAAACAATTCAGCACTTTGTGCCTTGAAGCTCTAGGGCAATGTAGCACACCCACAGCAGAAGTTCTACTTCAGCCAGATCAGGCCTGCAAAGAAACTGCGTTTCACAGCCCTTTGTAAGGGATGTTCCCGGTAGGCTGTAAGAGCCCAATGCAGAACGAGTTGTTTCTTAGCTTCCCAAAGAGCTGGAAGCAAGATGCTTTGGGGACTATCTCTGTCTTTGGAAACAATTCAGCACTTTGTGCCTTGAAGCTCTAGGGCAATGTAGCACACCCAGAGCAGAAGTTCTACTTCAGCCAGATCAGGCCTGCAAAGAAACTGCGTTTCACAGCCCTTTGTAAGGGATGTTCCCGGTAGGCTGTAAGAGCCCAATGCAGAGCGAGTTGTTTCTTAGCTTCCCAAAGAGCTGGAAGCAAGATGCTTTGGGGACTATCTCTGTCTTTGGAAACAATTCAGCACTTTGTGCCTTGAAGCTCTAGGGCAATGTAGCACACCCACAGCAGAAGTTCTACTTCAGCCAGATCAGGCCTGCAAAGAAACTGCGTTTCACAGCCCTTTGTAAGGGATGTTCCCGGTAGGCTGTAAGAGCCCAATGCAGAGCGAGTTGTTTCTTAGCTTCCGAAAGAGCTGGAAGCAAGATGCTTTGGGGACTATCTCTGTCTTTGGAAACAATTCAGCACTTTGTGCCTTGAAGCTCTAGGGCAATGTAGCACACCCACAGCAGAAGTTCTACTTCAGCCAGATCAGGCCTGCAAAGAAACTGCGTTTCACAGCCCTTTGTAAGGGATGTTCCCGGTAGGCTGTAAGAGCCCAATGCAGAACGAGTTGTTTCTTAGCTTCCCAAAGAGCTGGAAGCAAGATGCTTTGGGGACTATCTCTGTCTTTGGAAACAATTCAGCACTTTGTGCCTTGAAGCTCTAGGGCAATGTAGCACACCCACAGCAGAAGTTCTACTTCAGCCAGATCAGGTTGCAAAGAAACTGCGTTTCACAGCCCTTTGTAAGGGATGTTCCCGGTAGGCTGTAAGAGCCCAATGCAGAGCGAGTTGTTTCTTAGCTTCCCAAAGAGCTGGAAGCAAGATGCTTTGGGGACTATCTCTGTCTTTGGAAACAATTCAGCACTTTGTGCCTTGAAGATCTAGGGCAATGTAGCACACCCACAGCAGAAGTTCTACTTCAGCCAGATCAGGCCTGCAAAGAAACTGCGTTTCACAGCCCTTTGTAAGGGATGTTCCCGGTAGGCTGTAAGAGCCCAATGCAGAACGAGTTGTTTCTTAGCTTCCCAAAGAGCTGGAAGCAAGATGCTTTGGGGACTATCTCTGTCTTTGGAAACAATTCAGCACTTTGTGCCTTGAAGCTCTAGGGCAATGTAGCACACCCACAGCAGAAGTTCTACTTCAGCCAGATCAGGTTGCAAAGAAACTGCGTTTCACAGCCCTTTGTAAGGGATGTTCCCGGTAGGCTGTAAGAGCCCAATGCAGAGCGAGTTGTTTCTTAGCTTCCCAAAGAGCTGGAAGCAAGATGCTTTGGGGACTATCTCTGTCTTTGGAAACAATTCAGCACTTTGTGCCTTGAAGCTCTAGGGCAATGTAGCACACCCACAGCAGAAGTTCTACTTCAGCCAGATCAGGCCTGCAAAGAAACTGCGTTTCACAGCCCTTTGTAAGGGATGTTCCCGGTAGGCTGTAAGAGCCCAATGCAGAACGAGTTGTTTCTTAGCTTCCCAAAGAGCTGGAAGGAAGATGCTTTGGGGACTATCTCTGTCTTTGGAAACAATTCAGCACTTTGTGCCTTGAAGCTCTAGGGCAATGTAGCACACCCACAGCAGAAGTTCTACTTCAGCCAGATCAGGCCTGCAAAGAAACTGCGTTTCACAGCCCTTTGTAAGGGATGTTCCCGGTAGGCTGTAAGAGCCCAATGCAGAGCGAGTTGTTTCTTAGCTTCCCAAAGAGCTGGAAGCAAGATGCTTTGGGGACTATCTCTGTCTTTGGAAACAATTCAGCACTTTGTGCCTTGAAGCTCTAGGGCAATGTAGCACACCCACAGCAGAAGTTCTACTTCAGCCAGATCAGGCCTGCAAAGAAACTGCGTTTCACAGCCCTTTGTAAGGGATGTTCCCGGTAGGCTGTAAGAGCCCAATGCAGAGCGAGTTGTTTCTTAGCTTCCCAAAGAGCTGGAAGCAAGATGCTTTGGGGACTATCTCTGTCTTTGGAAACAATTCAGCACTTTGTGCCTTGAAGCTCTAGGGCAATGTAGCACACCCACAGCAGAAGTTCTACTTCAGCCAGATCAGGCCTGCAAAGAAACTGCGTTTCACAGCCCTTTGTAAGGGATGTTCCCGGTAGGCTGTAAGAGCCCAATGCAGAACGAGTTGTTTCTTAGCTTCCCAAAGAGCTGGAAGCAAGATGCTTTGGGGACTATCTCTGTCTTTGGAAACAATTCAGCACTTTGTGCCTTGAAGCTCTAGGGCAATGTAGCACACCCAGAGCAGAAGTTCTACTTCAGCCAGATCAGGCCTGCAAAGAAACTGCGTTTCACAGCCCTTTGTAAGGGATGTTCCCGGTAGGCTGTAAGAGCCCAATGCAGAGCGAGTTGTTTCTTAGCTTCCCAAAGAGCTGGAAGCAAGATGCTTTGGGGACTATCTCTGTCTTTGGAAACAATTCAGCACTTTGTGCCTTGAAGCTCTAGGGCAATGTAGCACACCCACAGCAGAAGTTCTACTTCAGCCAGATCAGGCCTGCAAAGAAACTGCGTTTCACAGCCCTTTGTAAGGGATGTTCCCGGTAGGCTGTAAGAGCCCAATGCAGAACGAGTTGTTTCTTAGCTTCCCAAAGAGCTGGAAGCAAGATGCTTTGGGGACTATCTCTGTCTTTGGAAACAATTCAGCACTTTGTGCCTTGAAGCTCTAGGGCAATGTAGCACACCCACAGCAGAAGTTCTACTTCAGCCAGATCAGGTTGCAAAGAAACTGCGTTTCACAGCCCTTTGTAAGGGATGTTCCCGGTAGGCTGTAAGAGCCCAATGCAGAGCGAGTTGTTTCTTAGCTTCCCAAAGAGCTGGAAGCAAGATGCTTTGGGGACTATCTCTGTCTTTGGAAACAATTCAGCACTTTGTGCCTTGAAGCTCTAGGGCAATGTAGCACACCTACAGCAGAAGTTCTACTTCAGCCAGATCAGGCCTGCAAAGAAACTGCGTTTCACAGCCCTTTGTAAGGGATGTTCCCGGTAGGCTGTAAGAGCCCAATGCAGAACGAGTTGTTTCTTAGCTTCCCAAAGAGCTGGAAGGAAGATGCTTTGGGGACTATCTCTGTCTTTGGAAACAATTCAGCACTTTGTGCCTTGAAGCTCTAGGGCAATGTAGCACACCCACAGCAGAAGTTCTACTTCAGCCAGATCAGGCCTGCAAAGAAACTGCGTTTCACAGCCCTTTGTAAGGGATGTTCCCGGTAGGCTGTAAGAGCCCAATGCAGAGCGAGTTGTTTCTTAGCTTCCCAAAGAGCTGGAAGCAAGATGCTTTGGGGACTATCTCTGTCTTTGGAAACAATTCAGCACTTTGTGCCTTGAAGCTCTAGGGCAATGTAGCACACCCACAGCAGAAGTTCTACTTCAGCCAGATCAGGCCGGCAAAGAAACTGCGTTTCACAGCCCTTTGTAAGGGATGTTCCCGGTAGGCTGTAAGAACCCAATGCAGAACGAGTTGTTTCTTAGCTTCCCAAAGAGATGGAAGCAAGATGCTTTGGGGACTATCTCTGTCTTTGGAAACAATTCAGCACTTTGTGCCTTGAAGCTCTAGGGCAATGTAGCACACCCAGAGCAGAAGTTCTACTTCAGCCAGATCAGGCCTGCAAAGAAACTGCGTTTCACAGCCCTTTGTAAGGGATGTTCCCGGTAGGCTGTAAGAGCCCAATGCAGAACGAGTTGTTTCTTAGCTTCCCAAAGAGCTGGAAGCAAGATGCTTTGGGGACTATCTCTGTCTTTGGAAACAATTCAGCACTTTGTGCCTTGAAGCTCTAGGGCAATGTAGCACACCCACAGCAGAAGTTCTACTTCAGCCAGATCAGGCCTGCAAAGAAACTGCGTTTCACAGCCCTTTGTAAGGGATGTTCCCGGTAGGCTGTAAGAGCCCAATGCAGAGCGAGTTGTTTCTTAGCTTCCCAAAGAGCTGGAAGCAAGATGCTTTGGGGACTATCTCTGTCTTTGGAAACAATTCAGCACTTTGTGCCTTGAAGCTCTAGGGCAATGTAGCACACCCACAGCAGAAGTTCTACTTCAGCCAGATCAGGCCTGCAAAGAAACTGCGTTTCACAGCCCTTTGTAAGGGATGTTCCCGGTAGGCTGTAAGAGCCCAATGCAGAACGAGTTGTTTCTTAGCTTCCCAAAGAGCTGGAAGCAAGATGCTTTGGGGACTATCTCTGTCTTTGGAAACAATTCAGCACTTTGTGCCTTGAAGCTCTAGGGCAATGTAGCACACCCACAGCAGAAGTTCTACTTCAGCCAGATCAGGCCTGCAAAGAAACTGCGTTTCACAGCCCTTTGTAAGGGATGTTCCCGGTAGGCTGTAAGAGCCCAATGCAGAACGAGTTGTTTCTTAGCTTCCCAAAGAGCTGGAAGCAAGATGCTTTGGGGACTATCTCTGTCTTTGGAAACAATTCAGCACTTTGTGCCTTGAAGCTCTAGGGCAATGTAGCACACCCACAGCAGAAGTTCTACTTCAGCCAGATCAGGCCTGCAAAGAAACTGCGTTTCACAGCCCTTTGTAAGGGATGTTCCCGGTAGGCTGTAAGAGCCCAATGCAGAACGAGTTGTTTCTTAGCTTCCCAAAGAGCTGGAA
Organism: Equus asinus; assembly: GCF_041296235.1. NCBI lineage: Eukaryota > Metazoa > Chordata > Mammalia > Perissodactyla > Equidae > Equus > Equus asinus. The sequence goes on along the minus strand of NW_027225522.1, from coordinate 89,271 downwards.
GCAAGATGCTTTGGGGACTATCTCTGTCTTTGGAAACAATTCAGCACTTTGTGCCTTGAAGCTCTAGGGCAATGTAGCACACCCACAGCAGAAGTTCTACTTCAGCCAGATCAGGCCTGCAAAGAAACTGCGTTTCACAGCCCTTTGTAAGGGATGTTCCCGGTAGGCTGTAAGAGCCCAATGCAGAGCGAGTTGTTTCTTAGCTTCCCAAAGAGCTGGAAGCAAGATGCTTTGGGGACTATCTCTGTCTTTGGAAACAATTCAGCACTTTGTGCCTTGAAGCTCTAGGGCAATGTAGCACACCCACAGCAGAAGTTCTACTTCAGCCAGATCAGGCCTGCAAAGAAACTGCGTTTCACAGCCCTTTGTAAGGGATGTTCCCGGTAGGCTGTAAGAGCCCAATGCAGAACGAGTTGTTTCTTAGCTTCCCAAAGAGCTGGAAGCAAGATGCTTTGGGGACTATCTCTGTCTTTGGAAACAATTCAGCACTTTGTGCCTTGAAGCTCTAGGGCAATGTAGCACACCCACAGCAGAAGTTCTACTTCAGCCAGATCAGGCCTGCAAAGAAACTGCGTTTCACAGCCCTTTGTAAGGGATGTTCCCGGTAGGCTGTAAGAGCCCAATGCAGAGCGAGTTGTTTCTTAGCTTCCCAAAGAGCTGGAAGGAAGATGCTTTGGGGACTATCTCTGTCTTTGGAAACAATTCAGCACTTTGTGCCTTGAAGCTCTAGGGCAATGTAGCACACCCAGAGCAGAAGTTCTACTTCAGCCAGATCAGGCCTGCAAAGAAACTGCGTTTCACAGCCCTTTGTAAGGGATGTTCCCGGTAGGCTGTAAGAGCCCAATGCAGAACGAGTTGTTTCTTAGCTTCCCAAAGAGCTGGAAGCAAGATGCTTTGGGGACTATCTCTGTCTTTGGAAACAATTCAGCACTTTGTGCCTTGAAGCTCTAGGGCAATGTAGCACACCCACAGCAGAAGTTCTACTTCAGCCAGATCAGGCCTGCAAAGAAACTGCGTTTCACAGCCCTTTGTAAGGGATGTTCCCGGTAGGCTGTAAGAGCCCAATGCAGAACGAGTTGTTTCTTAGCCTCCCAAAGAGCTGGAAGCAAGATGCTTTGGGGACTATCTCTGTCTTTGGAAACAATTCAGCACTTTGTGCCTTGAAGCTCTAGGGCAATGTAGCACACCCACAGCAGAAGTTCTACTTCAGCCAGATCAGGCCTGCAAAGAAACTGCGTTTCACAGCCCTTTGTAAGGGATGTTCCCGGTAGGCTGTAAGAGCCCAATGCAGAGCGAGTTGTTTCTTAGCTTCCCAAAGAGCTGGAAGCAAGATGCTTTGGGGACTATCTCTGTCTTTGGTAACAATTCAGCACTTTGTGCCTTGAAGCTCTAGGGCAATGTAGCACACCCACAGCAGAAGTTCTACTTCAGCCAGATCAGGCCGGCAAAGAAACTGCGTTTCACAGCCCTTTGTAAGGGATGTTCCCGGTAGGCTGTAAGAACCCAATGCAGAACGAGTTGTTTCTTAGCTTCCCAAAGAGATGGAAGCAAGATGCTTTGGGGACTATCTCTGTCTTTGGAAACAATTCAGCACTTTGTGCCTTGAAGCTCTAGGGCAATGTAGCACACCCACAGCAGAAGTTCTACTTCAGCCAGATCAGGCCTGCAAAGAAACTGCGTTTCACAGCCCTTTGTAAGGGATGTTCCCGGTAGGCTGTAAGAGCCCAATGCAGAACGAGTTGTTTCTTAGCTTCCCAAAGAGCTGGAAGGAAGATGCTTTGGGGACTATCTCTGTCTTTGGAAACAATTCAGCACTTTGTGCCTTGAAGCTCTAGGGCAATGTAGCACACCCACAGCAGAAGTTCTACTTCAGCCAGATCAGGCCTGCAAAGAAACTGCGTTTCACAGCCCTTTGTAAGGGATGTTCCCGGTAGGCTGTAAGAGCCCAATGCAGAGCGAGTTGTTTCTTAGCTTCCCAAAGAGCTGGAAGCAAGATGCTTTGGGGACTATCTCTGTCTTTGGAAACAATTCAGCACTTTGTGCCTTGAAGCTCTAGGGCAATGTAGCACACCCACAGCAGAAGTTCTACTTCAGCCAGATCAGGCCGGCAAAGAAACTGCGTTTCACAGCCCTTTGTAAGGGATGTTCCCGGTAGGCTGTAAGAACCCAATGCAGAACGAGTTGTTTCTTAGCTTCCCAAAGAGATGGAAGCAAGATGCTTTGGGGACTATCTCTGTCTTTGGAAACAATTCAGCACTTTGTGCCTTGAAGCTCTAGGGCAATGTAGCACACCCAGAGCAGAAGTTCTACTTCAGCCAGATCAGGCCTGCAAAGAAACTGCGTTTCACAGCCCTTTGTAAGGGATGTTCCCGGTAGGCTGTAAGAGCCCAATGCAGAACGAGTTGTTTCTTAGCTTCCCAAAGAGCTGGAAGCAAGATGCTTTGGGGACTATCTCTGTCTTTGGAAACAATTCAGCACTTTGTGCCTTGAAGCTCTAGGGCAATGTAGCACACCCACAGCAGAAGTTCTACTTCAGCCAGATCAGGCCTGCAAAGAAACTGCGTTTCACAGCCCTTTGTAAGGGATGTTCCCGGTAGGCTGTAAGAGCCCAATGCAGAACGAGTTGTTTCATAGCTTCCCAAAGAGCTGGAAGCAAGATGCTTTGGGGACTATCTCTGTCTTTGGAAACAATTCAGCACTTTGTGCCTTGAAGCTCTAGGGCAATGTAGCACACCCAGAGCAGAAGTTCTACTTCAGCCAGATCAGGCCTGCAAAGAAACTGCGTTTCACAGCCCTTTGTAAGGGATGTTCCCGGTAGGCTGTAAGAGCCCAATGCAGAGCGAGTTGTTTCTTAGCTTCCCAAAGAGCTGGAAGCAAGATGCTTTGGGGACTATCTCTGTCTTTGGAAACAATTCAGCACTTTGTGCCTTGAAGCTCTAGGGCAATGTAGCACACCCACAGCAGAAGTTCTACTTCAGCCAGATCAGGCCTGCAAAGAAACTGCGTTTCACAGCCCTTTGTAAGGGATGTTCCCGGTAGGCTGTAAGAGCCCAATGCAGAACGAGTTGTTTCTTAGCTTCCCAAAGAGCTGGAAGCAAGATGCTTTGGGGACTATCTCTGTCTTTGGAAACAATTCAGCACTTTGTGCCTTGAAGCTCTAGGGCAATGTAGCACACCCACAGCAGAAGTTCTACTTCAGCCAGATCAGGCCTGCAAAGAAACTGCGTTTCACAGCCCTTTGTAAGGGATGTTCCCGGTAGGCTGTAAGAGCCCAATGCAGAGCGAGTTGTTTCTTAGCTTCCCAAAGAGCTGGAAGCAAGATGCTTTGGGGACTATCTCTGTCTTTGGAAACAATTCAGCACTTTGTGCCTTGAAGCTCTAGGGCAATGTAGCACACCCACAGCAGAAGTTCTACTTCAGCCAGATCAGGCCTGCAAAGAAACTGCGTTTCACAGCCCTTTGTAAGGGATGTTCCCGGTAGGCTGTAAGAGCCCAATGCAGAACGAGTTGTTTCTTAGCTTCCCAAAGAGCTGGAAGCAAGATGCTTTGGGGACTATCTCTGTCTTTGGAAACAATTCAGCACTTTGTGCCTTGAAGCTCTAGGGCAATGTAGCACACCCACAGCAGAAGTTCTACTTCAGCCAGATCAGGCCTGCAAAGAAACTGCGTTTCACAGCCCTTTGTAAGGGATGTTCCTGGTAGGCTGTAAGAGCCCAATGCAGAACGAGTTGTTTCTTAGCTTCCGAAAGAGCTGGAAGCAAGATGCTTTGGGGACTATCTCTGTCTTTGGAAACAATTCAGCACTTTGTGCCTTGAAGCTCTAGGGCAATGTAGCACACCCACAGCAGAAGTTCTACTTCAGCCAGATCAGGCCTGCAAAGAAACTGCGTTTCACAGCCCTTTGTAAGGGATGTTCCCGGTAGGCTGTAAGAGCCCAATGCAGAACGAGTTGTTTCTTAGCTTCCCAAAGAGCTGGAAGCAAGATGCTTTGGGGACTATCTCTGTCTTTGGAAACAATTCAGCACTTTGTGCCTTGAAGCTCTAGGGCAATGTAGCACACCCACAGCAGAAGTTCTACTTCAGCCAGATCAGGTTGCAAAGAAACTGCGTTTCACAGCCCTTTGTAAGGGATGTTCCCGGTAGGCTGTAAGAGCCCAATGCAGAGCGAGTTGTTTCTTAGCTTCCCAAAGAGCTGGAAGCAAGATGCTTTGGGGACTATCTCTGTCTTTGGAAACAATTCAGCACTTTGTGCCTTGAAGATCTAGGGCAATGTAGCACACCCACAGCAGAAGTTCTACTTCAGCCAGATCAGGCCTGCAAAGAAACTGCGTTTCACAGCCCTTTGTAAGGGATGTTCCCGGTAGGCTGTAAGAGCCCAATGCAGAACGAGTTGTTTCTTAGCTTCCCAAAGAGCTGGAAGGAAGATGCTTTGGGGACTATCTCTGTCTTTGGAAACAATTCAGCACTTTGTGCCTTGAAGCTCTAGGGCAATGTAGCACACCCACAGCAGAAGTTCTACTTCAGCCAGATCAGGCCTGCAAAGAAACTGCGTTTCACAGCCCTTTGTAAGGGATGTTCCCGGTAGGCTGTAAGAGCCCAATGCAGAGCGAGTTGTTTCTTAGCTTCCCAAAGAGCTGGAAGCAAGATGCTTTGGGGACTATCTCTGTCTTTGGAAACAATTCAGCACTTTGTGCCTTGAAGCTCTAGGGCAATGTAGCACACCCACAGCAGAAGTTCTACTTCAGCCAGATCAGACCTGCAAAGAAACTGCGTTTCACAGCCCTTTGTAAGGGATGTTCCCGGTAGGCTGTAAGAACCCAATGCAGAACGAGTTGTTTCTTAGCTTCCCAAAGAGATGGAAGCAAGATGCTTTGGGGACTATCTCTGTCTTTGGAAACAATTCAGCACTTTGTGCCTTGAAGCTCTAGGGCAATGTAGCACACCCAGAGCAGAAGTTCTACTTCAGCCAGATCAGGCCTGCAAAGAAACTGCGTTTCACAGCCCTTTGTAAGGGATGTTCCCGGTAGGCTGTAAGAGCCCAATGCAGAACGAGTTGTTTCTTAGCTTCCCAAAGAGCTGGAAGCAAGATGCTTTGGGGACTATCTCTGTCTTTGGAAACAATTCAGCACTTTGTGCCTTGAAGCTCTAGGGCAATGTAGCACACCCACAGCAGAAGTTCTACTTCAGCCAGATCAGGCCTGCAAAGAAACTGCGTTTCACAGCCCTTTGTAAGGGATGTTCCCGGTAGGCTGTAAGAGCCCAATGCAGAACGAGTTGTTTCTTAGCTTCCCAAAGAGCTGGAAGCAAGATGCTTTGGGGACTATCTCTGTCTTTGGAAACAATTCAGCACTTTGTGCCTTGAAGCTCTAGGGCAATGTAGCACACCCAGAGCAGAAGTTCTACTTCAGCCAGATCAGGCCTGCAAAGAAACTGCGTTTCACAGCCCTTTGTAAGGGATGTTCCCGGTAGGCTGTAAGAGCCCAATGCAGAGCGAGTTGTTTCTTAGCTTCCCAAAGAGCTGGAAGCAAGATGCTTTGGGGACTATCTCTGTCTTTGGAAACAATTCAGCACTTTGTGCCTTGAAGCTCTAGGGCAATGTAGCACACCCACAGCAGAAGTTCTACTTCAGCCAGATCAGGCCTGCAAAGAAACTGCGTTTCACAGCCCTTTGTAAGGGATGTTCCCGGTAGGCTGTAAGAGCCCAATGCAGAACGAGTTGTTTCTTAGCTTCCCAAAGAGCTGGAAGCAAGATGCTTTGGGGACTATCTCTGTCTTTGGAAACAATTCAGCACTTTGTGCCTTGAAGCTCTAGGGCAATGTAGCACACCCACAGCAGAAGTTCTACTTCAGCCAGATCAGGCCTGCAAAGAAACTGCGTTTCACAGCCCTTTGTAAGGGATGTTCCCGGTAGGCTGTAAGAGCCCAATGCAGAGCGAGTTGTTTCTTAGCTTCCCAAAGAGCTGGAAGCAAGATGCTTTGGGGACTATCTCTGTCTTTGGAAACAATTCAGCACTTTGTGCCTTGAAGCTCTAGGGCAATGTAGCACACCCACAGCAGAAGTTCTACTTCAGCCAGATCAGGCCTGCAAAGAAACTGCGTTTCACAGCCCTTTGTAAGGGATGTTCCCGGTAGGCTGTAAGAGCCCAATGCAGAACGAGTTGTTTCTTAGCTTCCCAAAGAGCTGGAAGCAAGATGCTTTGGGGACTATCTCTGTCTTTGGAAACAATTCAGCACTTTGTGCCTTGAAGCTCTAGGGCAATGTAGCACACCCACAGCAGAAGTTCTACTTCAGCCAGATCAGGCCTGCAAAGAAACTGCGTTTCACAGCCCTTTGTAAGGGATGTTCCTGGTAGGCTGTAAGAGCCCAATGCAGAACGAGTTGTTTCTTAGCTTCCGAAAGAGCTGGAAGCAAGATGCTTTGGGGACTATCTCTGTCTTTGGAAACAATTCAGCACTTTGTGCCTTGAAGCTCTAGGGCAATGTAGCACACCCACAGCAGAAGTTCTACTTCAGCCAGATCAGGCCTGCAAAGAAACTGCGTTTCACAGCCCTTTGTAAGGGATGTTCCCGGTAGGCTGTAAGAGCCCAATGCAGAACGAGTTGTTTCTTAGCTTCCCAAAGAGCTGGAAGCAAGATGCTTTGGGGACTATCTCTGTCTTTGGAAACAATTCAGCACTTTGTGCCTTGAAGCTCTAGGGCAATGTAGCACACCCACAGCAGAAGTTCTACTTCAGCCAGATCAGGTTGCAAAGAAACTGCGTTTCACAGCCCTTTGTAAGGGATGTTCCCGGTAGGCTGTAAGAGCCCAATGCAGAGCGAGTTGTTTCTTAGCTTCCCAAAGAGCTGGAAGCAAGATGCTTTGGGGACTATCTCTGTCTTTGGAAACAATTCAGCACTTTGTGCCTTGAAGATCTAGGGCAATGTAGCACACCCACAGCAGAAGTTCTACTTCAGCCAGATCAGGCCTGCAAAGAAACTGCGTTTCACAGCCCTTTGTAAGGGATGTTCCCGGTAGGCTGTAAGAGCCCAATGCAGAACGAGTTGTTTCTTAGCTTCCCAAAGAGCTGGAAGGAAGATGCTTTGGGGACTATCTCTGTCTTTGGAAACAATTCAGCACTTTGTGCCTTGAAGCTCTAGGGCAATGTAGCACACCCACAGCAGAAGTTCTACTTCAGCCAGATCAGGTTGCAAAGAAACTGCGTTTCACAGCCCTTTGTAAGGGATGTTCCCGGTAGGCTGTAAGAGCCCAATGCAGAGCGAGTTGTTTCTTAGCTTCCCAAAGAGCTGGAAGCAAGATGCTTTGGGGACTATCTCTGTCTTTGGAAACAATTCAGCACTTTGTGCCTTGAAGCTCTAGGGCAATGTAGCACACCCACAGCAGAAGTTCTACTTCAGCCAGATCAGGCCTGCAAAGAAACTGCGTTTCACAGCCCTTTGTAAGGGATGTTCCCGGTAGGCTGTAAGAGCCCAATGCAGAACGAGTTGTTTCTTAGCTTCCCAAAGAGCTGGAAGGAAGATGCTTTGTGGACTATCTCTGTCTTTGGAAACAATTCAGCACTTTGTGCCTTGAAGCTCTAGGGCAATGTAGCACACCCACAGCAGAAGTTCTACTTCAGCCAGATCAGGCCTGCAAAGAAACTGCGTTTCACAGCCCTTTGTAAGGGATGTTCCCGGTAGGCTGTAAGAGCCCAATGCAGAGCGAGTTGTTTCTTAGCTTCCCAAAGAGCTGGAAGCAAGATGCTTTGGGGACTATCTCTGTCTTTGGAAACAATTCAGCACTTTGTGCCTTGAAGCTCTAGGGCAATGTAGCAAACCCACAGCAGAAGTTCTACTTCAGCCAGATCAGGCCTGCAAAGAAACTGCGTTTCACAGCCCTTTGTAAGGGATGTTCCCGGTAGGCTGTAAGAGCCCAATGCAGAGCGAGTTGTTTCTTAGCTTCCCAAAGAGCTGGAAGCAAGATGCTTTGGGGACTATCTCTGTCTTTGGAAACAATTCAGCACTTTGTGCCTTGAAGCTCTAGGGCAATGTAGCACACCCAGAGCAGAAGTTCTACTTCAGCCAGATCAGGCCTGCAAAGAAACTGCGTTTCACAGCCCTTTGTAAGGGATGTTCCCGGTAGGCTGTAAGAGCCCAATGCAGAACGAGTTGTTTCTTAGCTTCCCAAAGAGCTGGAAGCAAGATGCTTTGGGGACTATCTCTGTCTTTGGAAACAATTCAGCACTTTGTGCCTTGAAGCTCTAGGGCAATGTAGCACACCCAGAGCAGAAGTTCTACTTCAGCCAGATCAGGCCTGCAAAGAAACTGCGTTTCACAGCCCTTTGTAAGGGATGTTCCCGGTAGGCTGTAAGAGCCCAATGCAGAGCGAGTTGTTTCTTAGCTTCCCAAAGAGCTGGAAGCAAGATGCTTTGGGGACTATCTCTGTCTTTGGAAACAATTCAGCACTTTGTGCCTTGAAGCTCTAGGGCAATGTAGCACACCCACAGCAGAAGTTCTACTTCAGCCAGATCAGGCCTGCAAAGAAACTGCGTTTCACAGCCCTTTGTAAGGGATGTTCCCGGTAGGCTGTAAGAGCCCAATGCAGAACGAGTTGTTTCTTAGCTTCCCAAAGAGCTGGAAGCAAGATGCTTTGGGGACTATCTCTGTCTTTGGAAACAATTCAGCACTTTGTGCCTTGAAGCTCTAGGGCAATGTAGCACACCCAGAGCAGAAGTTCTACTTCAGCCAGATCAGGCCTGCAAAGAAACTGCGTTTCACAGCCCTTTGTAAGGGATGTTCCCGGTAGGCTGTAAGAGCCCAATGCAGAACGAGTTGTTTCTTAGCTTCCCAAAGAGCTGGAAGCAAGATGCTTTGGGGACTATCTCTGTCTTTGGAAACAATTCAGCACTTTGTGCCTTGAAGCTCTAGGGCAATGTAGCACACCCACAGCAGAAGTTCTACTTCAGCCAGATCAGGCCTGCAAAGAAACTGCGTTTCACAGCCCTTTGTAAGGGATGTTCCCGGTAGGCTGTAAGAGCCCAATGCAGAACGAGTTGTTTCTTAGCTTCCGAAAGAGCTGGAAGCAAGATGCTTTGGGGACTATCTCTGTCTTTGGAAACAATTCAGCACTTTGTGCCTTGAAGCTCTAGGGCAATGTAGCACACCCACAGCAGAAGTTCTACTTCAGCCAGATCAGGCCTGCAAAGAAACTGCGTTTCACAGCCCTTTGTAAGGGATGTTCCCGGTAGGCTGTAAGAGCCCAATGCAGAACGAGTTGTTTCTTAGCTTCCCAAAGAGCTGGAAGCAAGATGCTTTGGGGACTATCTCTGTCTTTGGAAACAATTCAGCACTTTGTGCCTTGAAGCTCTAGGGCAATGTAGCACACCCACAGCAGAAGTTCTACTTCAGCCAGATCAGGTTGCAAAGAAACTGCGTTTCACAGCCCTTTGTAAGGGATGTTCCCGGTAGGCTGTAAGAGCCCAATGCAGAGCGAGTTGTTTCTTAGCTTCCCAAAGAGCTGGAAGCAAGATGCTTTGGGGACTATCTCTGTCTTTGGAAACAATTCAGCACTTTGTGCCTTGAAGATCTAGGGCAATGTAGCACACCCACAGCAGAAGTTCTACTTCAGCCAGATCAGGCCTGCAAAGAAACTGCGTTTCACAGCCCTTTGTAAGGGATGTTCCCGGTAGGCTGTAAGAGCCCAATGCAGAACGAGTTGTTTCTTAGCTTCCCAAAGAGCTGGAAGGAAGATGCTTTGGGGACTATCTCTGTCTTTGGAAACAATTCAGCACTTTGTGCCTTGAAGCTCTAGGGCAATGTAGCACACCCACAGCAGAAGTTCTACTTCAGCCAGATCAGGTTGCAAAGAAACTGCGTTTCACAGCCCTTTGTAAGGGATGTTCCCGGTAGGCTGTAAGAGCCCAATGCAGAGCGAGTTGTTTCTTAGCTTCCCAAAGAGCTGGAAGCAAGATGCTTTGGGGACTATCTCTGTCTTTGGAAACAATTCAGCACTTTGTGCCTTGAAGCTCTAGGGCAATGTAGCACACCCACAGCAGAAGTTCTACTTCAGCCAGATCAGGCCTGCAAAGAAACTCCGTTTCACAGCCCTTTGTAAGGGATGTTCCCGGTAGGCTGTAAGAGCCCAATGCAGAACGAGTTGTTTCTTAGCTTCCCAAAGAGCTGGAAGGAAGATGCTTTGGGGACTATCTCTGTCTTTGGAAACAATTCAGCACTTTGTGCCTTGAAGCTCTAGGGCAATGTAGCACACCCACAGCAGAAGTTCTACTTCAGCCAGATCAGGCCTGCAAAGAAACTGCGTTTCACAGCCCTTTGTAAGGGATGTTCCCGGTAGGCTGTAAGAGCCCAATGCAGAGCGAGTTGTTTCTTAGCTTCCCAAAGAGCTGGAAGCAAGATGCTTTGGGGACTATCTCTGTCTTTGGAAACAATTCAGCACTTTGTGCCTTGAAGCTCTAGGGCAATGTAGCACACCCACAGCAGAAGTTCTACTTCAGCCAGATCAGGCCGGCAAAGAAACTGCGTTTCACAGCCCTTTGTAAGGGATGTTCCCGGTAGGCTGTAAGAACCCAATGCAGAACGAGTTGTTTCTTAGCTTCCCAAAGAGCTGGAAGCAAGATGCTTTGGGGACTATCTCTGTCTTTGGAAACAATTCAGCACTTTGTGCCTTGAAGCTCTAGGGCAATGTAGCACACCCACAGCAGAAGTTCTACTTCAGCCAGATCAGGCCTGCAAAGAAACTGCGTTTCACAGCCCTTTGTAAGGGATGTTCCCGGTAGGCTGTAAGAGCCCAATGCAGAACGAGTTGTTTCTTAGCTTCCCAAAGAGCTGGAAGCAAGATGCTTTGGGGACTATCTCTGTCTTTGGAAACAATTCAGCACTTTGTGCCTTGAAGCTCTAGGGCAATGTAGCACACCCACAGCAGAAGTTCTACTTCAGCCAGATCAGGCCTGCAAAGAAACTGCGTTTCACAGCCCTTTGTAAGGGATGTTCCCGGTAGGCTGTAAGAGCCCAATGCAGAGCGAGTTGTTTCTTAGCTTCCCAAAGAGCTGGAAGCAAGATGCTTTGGGGACTATCTCTGTCTTTGGAAACAATTCAGCACTTTGTGCCTTGAAGCTCTAGGGCAATGTAGCACACCCACAGCAGAAGTTCTACTTCAGCCAGATCAGGCCTGCAAAGAAACTGCGTTTCACAGCCCTTTGTAAGGGATGTTCCCGGTAGGCTGTAAGAGCCCAATGCAGAACGAGTTGTTTCTTAGCTTCCCAAAGAGCTGGAAGCAAGATGCTTTGGGGACTATCTCTGTCTTTGGAAACAATTCAGCACTTTGTGCCTTGAAGCTCTAGGGCAATGTAGCACACCCACAGCAGAAGTTCTACTTCAGCCAGATCAGGCCTGCAAAGAAACTGCGTTTCACAGCCCTTTGTAAGGGATGTTCCCGGTAGGCTGTAAGAGCCCAATGCAGAACGAGTTGTTTCTTAGCTTCCCAAAGAGCTGGAAGCAAGATGCTTTGGGGACTATCTCTGTCTTTGGAAACAATTCAGCACTTTGTGCCTTGAAGCTCTAGGGCAATGTAGCACACCCACAGCAGAAGTTCTACTTCAGCCAGATCAGGCCTGCAAAGAAACTGCGTTTCACAGCCCTTTGTAAGGGATGTTCCCGGTAGGCTGTAAGAGCCCAATGCAGAACGAGTTGTTTCTTAGCTTCCCAAAGAGCTGGAAGCAAGATGCTTTGGGGACTATCTCTGTCTTTGGAAACAATTCAGCACTTTGTGCCTTGAAGCTCTAGGGCAATGTAGCACACCCACAGCAGAAGTTCTACTTCAGCCAGATCAGGCCTGCAAAGAAACTGCGTTTCACAGCCCTTTGTAAGGGATGTTCCCGGTAGGCTGTAAGAGCCCAATGCAGAGCGAGTTGTTTCTTAGCTTCCCAAAGAGCTGGAAGCAAGATGCTTTGGGGACTATCTCTGTCTTTGGAAACAATTCAGCACTTTGTGCCTTGAAGCTCTAGGGCAATGTAGCACACCCACAGCAGAAGTTCTACTTCAGCCAGATCAGGCCTGCAAAGAAACTGCGTTTCACAGCCCTTTGTAAGGGATGTTCCCGGTAGGCTGTAAGAGCCCAATGCAGAACGAGTTGTTTCTTAGCTTCCCAAAGAGCTGGAAGCAAGATGCTTTGGGGACTATCTCTGTCTTTGGAAACAATTCAGCACTTTGTGCCTTGAAGCTCTAGGGCAATGTAGCACACCCAGAGCAGAAGTTCTACTTCAGCCAGATCAGGCCTGCAAAGAAACTGCGTTTCACAGCCCTTTGTAAGGGATGTTCCCGGTAGGCTGTAAGAGCCCAATGCAGAGCGAGTTGTTTCTTAGCTTCCCAAAGAGCTGGAAGCAAGATGCTTTGGGGACTATCTCTGTCTTTGGAAACAATTCAGCACTTTGTGCCTTGAAGCTCTAGGGCAATGTAGCACACCCAGAGCAGAAGTTCTACTTCAGCCAGATCAGGCCTGCAAAGAAACTGCGTTTCACAGCCCTTTGTAAGGGATGTTCCCGGTAGGCTGTAAGAGCCCAATGCAGAGCGAGTTGTTTCTTAGCTTCCCAAAGAGCTGGAAGCAAGATGCTTTGGGGACTATCTCTGTCTTTGGAAACAATTCAGCACTTTGTGCCTTGAAGCTCTAGGGCAATGTAGCACACCCACAGCAGAAGTTCTACTTCAGCCAGATCAGGCCTGCAAAGAAACTGCGTTTCACAGCCCTTTGTAAGGGATGTTCCCGGTAGGCTGTAAGAGCCCAATGCAGAACGAGTTGTTTCTTAGCTTCCCAAAGAGCTGGAAGCAAGATGCTTTGGGGACTATCTCTGTCTTTGGAAACAATTCAGCACTTTGTGCCTTGAAGCTCTAGGGCAATGTAGCACACCCAGAGCAGAAGTTCTACTTCAGCCAGATCAGGCCTGCAAAGAAACTGCGTTTCACAGCCCTTTGTAAGGGATGTTCCCGGTAGGCTGTAAGAGCCCAATGCAGAGCGAGTTGTTTCTTAGCTTCCCAAAGAGCTGGAAGCAAGATGCTTTGGGGACTATCTCTGTCTTTGGAAACAATTCAGCACTTTGTGCCTTGAAGCTCTAGGGCAATGTAGCACACCCACAGCAGAAGTTCTACTTCAGCCAGATCAGGCCTGCAAAGAAACTGCGTTTCACAGCCCTTTATAAGGGATGTTCCCGGTAGGTTGTAAGAGCCCAATGCAGAACGAGTTGTTTCTTAGCTTCCCAAAGAGCTGGAAGCAAGATGCTTTGGGGACTATCTCTGTCTTTGGAAACAATTCAGCACTTTGTGCCTTGAAGCTCTAGGGCAATGTAGCACACCCAGAGCAGAAGTTCTACTTCAGCCAGATCAGGCCTGCAAAGAAACTGCGTTTCACAGCCCTTTGTAAGGGATGTTCCCGGTAGGCTGTAAGAGCCCAATGCAGAGCGAGTTGTTTCTTAGCTTCCCAAAGAGCTGGAAGCAAGATGCTTTGGGGACTATCTCTGTCTTTGGAAACAATTCAGCACTTTGTGCCTTGAAGCTCTAGGGCAATGTAGCACACCCAGAGCAGAAGTTCTACTTCAGCCAGATCAGGCCTGCAAAGAAACTGCGTTTCACAGCCCTTTGTAAGGGATGTTCCCGGTAGGCTGTAAGAGCCCAATGCAGAGCGAGTTGTTTCTTAGCTTCCCAAAGAGCTGGAAGCAAGATGCTTTGGGGACTATCTCTGTCTTTGGAAACAATTCAGCACTTTGTGCCTTGAAGCTCTAGGGCAATGTAGCACACCCACAGCAGAAGTTCTACTTCAGCCAGATCAGGCCTGCAAAGAAACTGCGTTTCACAGCCCTTTGTAAGGGATGTTCCCGGTAGGCTGTAAGAGCCCAATGCAGAACGAGTTGTTTCTTAGCTTCCCAAAGAGCTGGAAGCAAGATGCTTTGGGGACTATCTCTGTCTTTGGAAACAATTCAGCACTTTGTGCCTTGAAGCTCTAGGGCAATGTAGCACACCCAGAGCAGAAGTTCTACTTCAGCCAGATCAGGCCTGCAAAGAAACTGCGTTTCACAGCCCTTTGTAAGGGATGTTCCCGGTAGGCTGTAAGAGCCCAATGCAGAGCGAGTTGTTTCTTAGCTTCCCAAAGAGCTGGAAGCAAGATGCTTTGGGGACTATCTCTGTCTTTGGAAACAATTCAGCACTTTGTGCCTTGAAGCTCTAGGGCAATGTAGCACACCCACAGCAGAAGTTCTACTTCAGCCAGATCAGGCCTGCAAAGAAACTGCGTTTCACAGCCCTTTGTAAGGGATGTTCCCGGTAGGTTGTAAGAGCCCAATGCAGAACGAGTTGTTTCTTAGCTTCCCAAAGAGCTGGAAGCAAGATGCTTTGGGGACTATCTCTGTCTTTGGAAACAATTCAGCACTTTGTGCCTTGAAGCTCTAGGGCAATGTAGCACACCCACAGCAGAAGTTCTACTTCAGCCAGATCAGGCCTGCAAAGAAACTGCGTTTCACAGCCCTTTGTAAGGGATGTTCCCGGTAGGCTGTAAGAGCCCAATGCAGAACGAGTTGTTTCTTAGCTTCCCAAAGAGCTGGAAGCAAGATGCTTTGGGGACTATCTCTGTCTTTGGAAACAATTCAGCACTTTGTGCCTTGAAGCTCTAGGGCAATGTAGCACACCCAGAGCAGAAGTTCTACTTCAGCCAGATCAGGCCTGCAAAGAAACTGCGTTTCACAGCCCTTTGTAAGGGATGTTCCCGGTAGGCTGTAAGAGCCCAATGCAGAGCGAGTTGTTTCTTAGCTTCCCAAAGAGCTGGAAGCAAGATGCTTTGGGGACTATCTCTGTCTTTGGAAACAATTCAGCACTTTGTGCCTTGAAGCTCTAGGGCAATGTAGCACACCCACAGCAGAAGTTCTACTTCAGCCAGATCAGGCCTGCAAAGAAACTGCGTTTCACAGCCCTTTGTAAGGGATGTTCCCGGTAGGCTGTAAGAGCCCAATGCAGAACGAGTTGTTTCTTAGCTTCCCAAAGAGCTGGAAGCAAGATGCTTTGGGGACTATCTCTGTCTTTGGAAACAATTCAGCACTTTGTGCCTTGAAGCTCTAGGGCAATGTAGCACACCCACAGCAGAAGTTCTACTTCAGCCAGATCAGGCCTGCAAAGAAACTGCGTTTCACAGCCCTTTGTAAGGGATGTTCCCGGTAGGCTGTAAGAGCCCAATGCAGAACGAGTTGTTTCTTAGCTTCCCAAAGAGCTGGAAGCAAGATGCTTTGGGGACTATCTCTGTCTTTGGAAACAATTCAGCACTTTGTGCCTTGAAGCTCTAGGGCAATGTAGCACACCCACAGCAGAAGTTCTACTTCAGCCAGATCAGGCCTGCAAAGAAACTGCGTTTCACAGCCCTTTGTAAGGGATGTTCCCGGTAGGCTGTAAGAGCCCAATGCAGAACGAGTTGTTTCTTAGCTTCCCAAAGAGCTGGAAGCAAGATGCTTTGGGGACTATCTCTGTCTTTGGAAACAATTCAGCACTTTGTGCCTTGAAGCTCTAGGGCAATGTAGCACACCCAGAGCAGAAGTTCTACTTCAGCCAGATCAGGCCTGCAAAGAAACTGCGTTTCACAGCCCTTTGTAAGGGATGTTCCCGGTAGGCTGTAAGAGCCCAATGCAGAGCGAGTTGTTTCTTAGCTTCCCAAAGAGCTGGAAGCAAGATGCTTTGGGGACTATCTCTGTCTTTGGAAACAATTCAGCACTTTGTGCCTTGAAGCTCTAGGGCAATGTAGCACACCCACAGCAGAAGTTCTACTTCAGCCAGATCAGGCCTGCAAAGAAACTGCGTTTCACAGCCCTTTGTAAGGGATGTTCCCGGTAGGCTGTAAGAGCCCAATGCAGAACGAGTTGTTTCTTAGCTTCCCAAAGAGCTGGAAGCAAGATGCTTTGGGGACTATCTCTGTCTTTGGAAACAATTCAGCACTTTGTGCCTTGAAGCTCTAGGGCAATGTAGCACACCCACAGCAGAAGTTCTACTTCAGCCAGATCAGGCCGGCAAAGAAACTGCGTTTCACAGCCCTTTGTAAGGGATGTTCCCGGTAGGCTGTAAGAGCCCAATGCAGAACGAGTTGTTTCTTAGCTTCCCAAAGAGCTGGAAGCAAGATGCTTTGGGGACTATCTCTGTCTTTGGAAACAATTCAGCACTTTGTGCCTTGAAGCTCTAGGGCAATGTAGCACACCCACAGCAGAAGTTCTACTTCAGCCAGATCAGGCCGGCAAAGAAACTGCGTTTCACAGCCCTTTGTAAGGGATGTTCCCGGTAGGCTGTAAGAGCCCAATGCAGAACGAGTTGTTTCTTAGCTTCCCAAAGAGCTGGAAGCAAGATGCTTTGGGGACTATCTCTGTCTTTGGAAACAATTCAGCACTTTGTGCCTTGAAGCTCTAGGGCAATGTAGCACACCCAGAGCAGAAGTTCTACTTCAGCCAGATCAGGCCTGCAAAGAAACTGCGTTTCACAGCCCTTTGTAAGGGATGTTCCCGGTAGGCTGTAAGAGCCCAATGCAGAGCGAGTTGTTTCTTAGCTTCCCAAAGAGCTGGAAGCAAGATGCTTTGGGGACTATCTCTGTCTTTGGAAACAATTCAGCACTTTGTGCCTTGAAGCTCTAGGGCAATGTAGCACACCCACAGCAGAAGTTCTACTTCAGCCAGATCAGGCCTGCAAAGAAACTGCGTTTCACAGCCCTTTGTAAGGGATGTTCCCGGTAGGCTGTAAGAGCCCAATGCAGAACGAGTTGTTTCTTAGCTTCCCAAAGAGCTGGAAGCAAGATGCTTTGGGGACTATCTCTGTCTTTGGAAACAATTCAGCACTTTGTGCCTTGAAGCTCTAGGGCAATGTAGCACACCCACAGCAGAAGTTCTACTTCAGCCAGATCAGGTTGCAAAGAAACTGCGTTTCACAGCCCTTTGTAAGGGATGTTCCCGGTAGGCTGTAAGAGCCCAATGCAGAGCGAGTTGTTTCTTAGCTTCCCAAAGAGCTGGAAGCAAGATGCTTTGGGGACTATCTCTGTCTTTGGAAACAATTCAGCACTTTGTGCCTTGAAGCTCTAGGGCAATGTAGCACACCCACAGCAGAAGTTCTACTTCAGCCAGATCAGGCCTGCAAAGAAACTGCGTTTCACAGCCCTTTGTAAGGGATGTTCCCGGTAGGCTGTAAGAGCCCAATGCAGAACGAGTTGTTTCTTAGCTTCCCAAAGAGCTGGAAGCAAGATGCTTTGGGGACTATCTCTGTCTTTGGAAACAATTCAGCACTTTGTGCCTTGAAGCTCTAGGGCAATGTAGCACACCCAGAGCAGAAGTTCTACTTCAGCCAGATCAGGCCTGCAAAGAAACTGCGTTTCACAGCCCTTTGTAAGGGATGTTCCCGGTAGGCTGTAAGAGCCCAATGCAGAGCGAGTTGTTTCTTAGCTTCCCAAAGAGCTGGAAGCAAGATGCTTTGGGGACTATCTCTGTCTTTGGAAACAATTCACCACTTTGTGCCTTGAAGCTCTAGGGCAATGTAGCACACCCACAGCAGAAGTTCTACTTCAGCCAGATCAGGCCGGCAAAGAAACTGCGTTTCACAGCCCTTTGTAAGGGATGTTCCCGGTAGGCTGTAAGAACCCAATGCAGAACGAGTTGTTTCTTAGCTTCCCAAAGAGATGGAAGCAAGATGCTTTGGGGACTATCTCTGTCTTTGGAAACAATTCAGCAGTTTGTGCCTTGAAGCTCTAGGGCAATGTAGCCCACCCACAGCAGAAGTTCTACTTCAGCCAGATCAGGCCTGCAAAGAAACTGCGTTTCACAGCCCTTTGTAAGGGATGTTCCCGGTAGGCTGTAAGAGCCCAATGCAGAACGAGTTGTTTCTTAGCTTCCCAAAGAGCTGGAAGCAAGATGCTTTGTGGACTATCTCTGTCTTTGGAAACAATTCAGCACTTTGTGCCTTGAAGCTCTAGGGCAATGTAGCACACCCACAGCAGAAGTTCTACTTCAGCCAGATCAGGCCTGCAAAGAAACTGCGTTTCACAGCCCTTTGTAAGGTTTGTTCCCGGTAGGCTGTAAGAGCCCAATGCAGAACGAGTTGTTTCTTAGCTTCCCAAAGAGCTGGAAGCAAGATGCTTTGGGGACTATCTCTGTCTTTGGAAACAATTCAGCACTTTGTGCCTTGAAGCTCTAGGGCAATGTAGCACACCCACAGCAGAAGTTCTACTTCAGCCAGATCAGGCCTGCAAAGAAACTGCGTTTCACAGCCCTTTGTAAGGGATGTTCCCGGTAGGCTGTAACAGCCCAATGCAGAGCGAGTTGTTTCTTAGCTTCCCAAAGAGCTGGAAGCAAGATGCTTTGGGGACTATCTCTGTCTTTGGAAACAATTCAGCACTTTGTACCTTGAAGCTCTAGGGCAATGTAGCACACCCACAGCAGAAGTTCTACTTCAGCCAGATCAGGCCGGCAAAGAAACTGCGTTTCACAGCCCTTTGTAAGGGATGTTCCCGGTAGGCTGTAAGAACCCAATGCAGAACGAGTTGTTTCTTAGCTTCCCAAAGAGCTGGAAGCAAGATGCTTTGGGGACTATCTCTGTCTTTGGAAACAATTCAGCACTTTGTGCCTTGAAGCTCTAGGGCAATGTAGCACACCCACAGCAGAAGTTCTACTTCAGCCAGATCAGGTTGCAAAGAAACTACGTTTCACAGCCCTTTGTAAGGGATGTTCCCGGTAGGCTGTAAGAGCCCAATGCAGAGCGAGTTGTTTCTTAGCTTCCCAAAGAGCTGGAAGCAAGATGCTTTGGGGACTATCTCTGTCTTTGGAAACAATTCAGCACTTTGTGCCTTGAAGCTCTAGGGCAATGTAGCACACCCACAGCAGAAGTTCTACTTCAGCCAGATCAGGCCGGCAAAGAAACTGCGTTTCACAGCCCTTTGTAAGGGATGTTCCCGGTAGGCTGTAAGAACCCAATGCAGAACGAGTTGTTTCTTAGCTTCCCAAAGAGATGGAAGCAAGATGCTTTGGGGCCTATCTCTGTCTTTGGAAACAATTCAGCAGTTTGTGCCTTGAAGCTCTAGGGCAATGTAGCCCACCCACAGCAGAAGTTCTACTTCAGCCAGATCAGGCCTGCAAAGAAACTGCGTTTCACAGCCCTTTGTAAGGGATGTTCCCGGTAGGCTGTAAGAGCCCAATGCAGAACGAGTTGTTTCTTAGCTTCCCAAAGAGCTGGAAGCAAGATGCTTTGTGGACTATCTCTGTCTTTGGAAACAATTCAGCACTTTGTGCCTTGAAGCTCTAGGGCAATGTAGCACACCCACAGCAGAAGTTCTACTTCAGCCAGATCAGGCCTGCAAAGAAACTGCGTTTCACAGCCCTTTGTAAGGTTTGTTCCCGGTAGGCTGTAAGAGCCCAATGCAGAACGAGTTGTTTCTTAGCTTCCCAAAGAGCTGGAAGCAAGATGCTTTGGGGACTATCTCTGTCTTTGGAAACAATTCAGCACTTTGTGCCTTGAAGCTCTAGGGCAATGTAGCACACCCACAGCAGAAGTTCTACTTCAGCCAGATCAGGCCTGCAAAGAAACTGCGTTTCACAGCCCTTTGTAAGGGATGTTCCCGGTAGGCTGTAAGAGCCCAATGCAGAGCGAGTTGTTTCTTAGCTTCCCAAAGAGCTGGAAGCAAGATGCTTTGGGGACTATCTCTGTCTTTGGAAACAATTCAGCACTTTGTGCCTTGAAGCTCTAGGGCAATGTAGCACACCCACAGCAGAAGTTCTACTTCAGCCAGATCAGGCCTGCAAAGAAACTGCGTTTCACAGCCCTTTGTAAGGGATGTTCCCGGTAGGCTGTAAGAGCCCAATGCAGAACGAGTTGTTTCTTAGCTTCCCAAAGAGCTGGAAGCAAGATGCTTTGGGGACTATCTCTGTCTTTGGAAACAATTCAGCACTTTGTGCCTTGAAGCTCTAGGGCAATGTAGCACACCCACAGCAGAAGTTCTACTTCAGCCAGATCAGGTTGCAAAGAAACTGCGTTTCACAGCCCTTTGTAAGGGATGTTCCCGGTAGGCTGTAAGAGCCCAATGCAGAGCGAGTTGTTTCTTAGCTTCCCAAAGAGCTGGAAGCAAGATGCTTTGGGGACTATCTCTGTCTTTGGAAACAATTCAGCACTTTGTGCCTTGAAGCTCTAGGGCAATGTAGCACACCCACAGCAGAAGTTCTACTTCAGCCAGATCAGGCCTGCAAAGAAACTGCGTTTCACAGCCCTTTGTAAGGGATGTTCCCGGTAGGCTGTAAGAGCCCAATGCAGAACGAGTTGTTTCTTAGCTTCCCAAAGAGCTGGAAGCAAGATGCTTTGGGGACTATCTCTGTCTTTGGAAACAATTCAGCACTTTGTGCCTTGAAGCTCTAGGGCAATGTAGCACACCCACAGCAGAAGTTCTACTTCAGCCAGATCAGGCCTGCAAAGAAACTGCGTTTCACAGCCCTTTGTAAGGGATGTTCCCGGTAGGCTGTAAGAGCCCAATGCAGAGCGAGTTGTTTCTTAGCTTCCCAAAGAGCTGGAAGCAAGATGCTTTGGGGACTATCTCTGTCTTTGGAAACAATTCAGCACTTTGTGCCTTGAAGCTCTAGGGCAATGTAGCACACCCAGAGCAGAAGTTCTACTTCAGCCAGATCAGGCCTGCAAAGAAACTGCGTTTCACAGCCCTTTGTAAGGGATGTTCCCGGTAGGCTGTAAGAGCCCAATGCAGAGCGAGTTGTTTCTTAGCTTCCCAAAGAGCTGGAAGCAAGATGCTTTGGGGACTATCTCTGTCTTTGGAAACAATTCACCACTTTGTGCCTTGAAGCTCTAGGGCAATGTAGCACACCCACAGCAGAAGTTCTACTTCAGCCAGATCAGGCCGGCAAAGAAACTGCGTTTCACAGCCCTTTGTAAGGGATGTTCCCGGTAGGCTGTAAGAACCCAATGCAGAACGAGTTGTTTCTTAGCTTCCCAAAGAGATGGAAGCAAGATGCTTTGGGGACTATCTCTGTCTTTGGAAACAATTCAGCAGTTTGTGCCTTGAAGCTCTAGGGCAATGTAGCCCACCCACAGCAGAAGTTCTACTTCAGCCAGATCAGGCCTGCAAAGAAACTGCGTTTCACAGCCCTTTGTAAGGGATGTTCCCGGTAGGCTGTAAGAGCCCAATGCAGAACGAGTTGTTTCTTAGCTTCCCAAAGAGCTGGAAGCAAGATGCTTTGTGGACTATCTCTGTCTTTGGAAACAATTCAGCACTTTGTGCCTTGAAGCTCTAGGGCAATGTAGCACACCCACAGCAGAAGTTCTACTTCAGCCAGATCAGGCCTGCAAAGAAACTGCGTTTCACAGCCCTTTGTAAGGTTTGTTCCCGGTAGGCTGTAAGAGCCCAATGCAGAACGAGTTGTTTCTTAGCTTCCCAAAGAGCTGGAAGCAAGATGCTTTGGGGACTATCTCTGTCTTTGGAAACAATTCAGCACTTTGTGCCTTGAAGCTCTAGGGCAATGTAGCACACCCACAGCAGAAGTTCTACTTCAGCCAGATCAGGCCTGCAAAGAAACTGCGTTTCACAGCCCTTTGTAAGGGATGTTCCCGGTAGGCTGTAAGAGCCCAATGCAGAGCGAGTTGTTTCTTAGCTTCCCAAAGAGCTGGAAGCAAGATGCTTTGGGGACTATCTCTGTCTTTGGAAACAATTCAGCACTTTGTGCCTTGAAGCTCTAGGGCAATGTAGCACACCCACAGCAGAAGTTCTACTTCAGCCAGATCAGGCCTGCAAAGAAACTGCGTTTCACAGCCCTTTGTAAGGGATGTTCCCGGTAGGCTGTAAGAGCCCAATGCAGAACGAGTTGTTTCTTAGCTTCCCAAAGAGCTGGAAGCAAGATGCTTTGGGGACTATCTCTGTCTTTGGAAACAATTCAGCACTTTGTGCCTTGAAGCTCTAGGGCAATGTAGCACACCCACAGCAGAAGTTCTACTTCAGCCAGATCAGGTTGCAAAGAAACTGCGTTTCACAGCCCTTTGTAAGGGATGTTCCCGGTAGGCTGTAAGAGCCCAATGCAGAGCGAGTTGTTTCTTAGCTTCCCAAAGAGCTGGAAGCAAGATGCTTTGGGGACTATCTCTGTCTTTGGAAACAATTCAGCACTTTGTGCCTTGAAGCTCTAGGGCAATGTAGCACACCCACAGCAGAAGTTCTACTTCAGCCAGATCAGGCCTGCAAAGAAACTGCGTTTCACAGCCCTTTGTAAGGGATGTTCCCGGTAGGCTGTAAGAGCCCAATGCAGAACGAGTTGTTTCTTAGCTTCCCAAAGAGCTGGAAGCAAGATGCTTTGGGGACTATCTCTGTCTTTGGAAACAATTCAGCACTTTGTGCCTTGAAGCTCTAGGGCAATGTAGCACACCCACAGCAGAAGTTCTACTTCAGCCAGATCAGGCCTGCAAAGAAACTGCGTTTCACAGCCCTTTGTAAGGGATGTTCCCGGTAGGCTGTAAGAGCCCAATGCAGAGCGAGTTGTTTCTTAGCTTCCCAAAGAGCTGGAAGCAAGATGCTTTGGGGACTATCTCTGTCTTTGGAAACAATTCAGCACTTTGTGCCTTGAAGCTCTAGGGCAATGTAGCACACCCAGAGCAGAAGTTCTACTTCAGCCAGATCAGGCCTGCAAAGAAACTGCGTTTCACAGCCCTTTGTAAGGGATGTTCCCGGTAGGCTGTAAGAGCCCAATGCAGAGCGAGTTGTTTCTTAGCTTCCCAAAGAGCTGGAAGCAAGATGCTTTGGGGACTATCTCTGTCTTTGGAAACAATTCACCACTTTGTGCCTTGAAGCTCTAGGGCAATGTAGCACACCCACAGCAGAAGTTCTACTTCAGCCAGATCAGGCCGGCAAAGAAACTGCGTTTCACAGCCCTTTGTAAGGGATGTTCCCGGTAGGCTGTAAGAACCCAATGCAGAACGAGTTGTTTCTTAGCTTCCCAAAGAGATGGAAGCAAGATGCTTTGGGGACTATCTCTGTCTTTGGAAACAATTCAGCAGTTTGTGCCTTGAAGCTCTAGGGCAATGTAGCCCACCCACAGCAGAAGTTCTACTTCAGCCAGATCAGGCCTGCAAAGAAACTGCGTTTCACAGCCCTTTGTAAGGGATGTTCCCGGTAGGCTGTAAGAGCCCAATGCAGAACGAGTTGTTTCTTAGCTTCCCAAAGAGCTGGAAGCAAGATGCTTTGTGGACTATCTCTGTCTTTGGAAACAATTCAGCACTTTGTGCCTTGAAGCTCTAGGGCAATGTAGCACACCCACAGCAGAAGTTCTACTTCAGCCAGATCAGGCCTGCAAAGAAACTGCGTTTCACAGCCCTTTGTAAGGTTTGTTCCCGGTAGGCTGTAAGAGCCCAATGCAGAACGAGTTGTTTCTTAGCTTCCCAAAGAGCTGGAAGCAAGATGCTTTGGGGACTATCTCTGTCTTTGGAAACAATTCAGCACTTTGTGCCTTGAAGCTCTAGGGCAATGTAGCACACCCACAGCAGAAGTTCTACTTCAGCCAGATCAGGCCTGCAAAGAAACTGCGTTTCACAGCCCTTTGTAAGGGATGTTCCCGGTAGGCTGTAAGAGCCCAATGCAGAGCGAGTTGTTTCTTAGCTTCCCAAAGAGCTGGAAGCAAGATGCTTTGGGGACTATCTCTGTCTTTGGAAACAATTCAGCACTTTGTGCCTTGAAGCTCTAGGGCAATGTAGCACACCCACAGCAGAAGTTCTACTTCAGCCAGATCAGGCCGGCAAAGAAACTGCGTTTCACAGCCCTTTGTAAGGGATGTTCCCGGTAGGCTGTAAGAACCCAATGCAGAACGAGTTGTTTCTTAGCTTCCCAAAGAGCTGGAAGCAAGATGCTTTGGGGACTATCTCTGTCTTTGGAAACAATTCAGCACTTTGTGCCTTGAAGCTCTAGGGCAATGTAGCACACCCACAGCAGAAGTTCTACTTCAGCCAGATCAGGTTGCAAAGAAACTACGTTTCACAGCCCTTTGTAAGGGATGTTCCCGGTAGGCTGTAAGAGCCCAATGCAGAGCGAGTTGTTTCTTAGCTTCCCAAAGAGCTGGAAGCAAGATGCTTTGGGGACTATCTCTGTCTTTGGAAACAATTCAGCACTTTGTGCCTTGAAGCTCTAGGGCAATGTAGCACACCCACAGCAGAAGTTCTACTTCAGCCAGATCAGGCCTGCAAAGAAACTGCGTTTCACAGCCCTTTGTAAGGGATGTTCCCGGTAGGCTGTAAGAGCCCAATGCAGAGCGAGTTGTTTCTTAGCTTCCCAAAGAGCTGGAAGCAAGGTGCTTTGGGGACTATCTCTGTCTTTGGAAACAATTCAGCACTTTGTGCCTTGAAGCTCTAGGGCAATGTAGCACACCCACAGCAGAAGTTCTACTTCAGCCAGATCAGGCCGGCAAAGAAACTGCGTTTCACAGCCCTTTGTAAGGGATGTTCCCGGTAGGCTGTAAGAGCCCAATGCAGAACGAGTTGTTTCTTAGCTTCCCAAAGAGCTGGAAGCAAGATGCTTTGGGGACTATCTCTGTCTTTGGAAACAATTCAGCACTTTGTGCCTTGAAGCTCTAGGGCAATGTAGCACACCCACAGCAGAAGTTCTACTTCAGCCAGATCAGGCCTGCAAAGAAACTGCGTTTCACAGCCCTTTGTAAGGGATGTTCCCGGTAGGCTGTAAGAGCCCAATGCAGAGCGAGTTGTTTCTTAGCTTCCCAAAGAGCTGGAAGCAAGATGCTTTGGGGACTATCTCTGTCTTTGGAAACAATTCAGCACTTTGTGCCTTGAAGCTCTAGGGCAATGTAGCACACCCACAGCAGAAGTTCTACTTCAGCCTGATCAGGCCTGCAAAGAAACTGCGTTTCACAGCCCTTTGTAAGGGATGTTCCCGGTAGGCTGTAAGAGCCCAATGCAGAACGAGTTGTTTCTTAGCTTCCCAAAGAGCTGGAAACAAGATGCTTTGGGGACTATCTCTGTCTTTGGAAACAATTCAGCACTTTGTGCCTTGAAGCTCTAGGGCAATGTAGCACACCCACAGCAGAAGTTCTACTTCAGCCAGATCAGGCCTGCAAAGAAACTGCGTTTCACAGCCCTTTGTAAGGGATGTTCCCGGTAGGCTGTAAGAGCCCAATGCAGAGCGAGTTGTTTCTTAGCTTCCCAAAGAGCTGGAAGCAAGATGCTTTGGGGACTATCTCTGTCTTTGGAAACAATTCAGCACTTTGTGCCTTGAAGCTCTAGGGCAATGTAGCACACCCACAGCAGAAGTTCTACTTCAGCCAGATCAGGCCGGCAAAGAAACTGCGTTTCACAGCCCTTTGTAAGGGATGTTCCCGGTAGGCTGTAAGAGCCCAATGCAGAACGAGTTGTTTCTTAGCTTCCCAAAGAGCTGGAAGCAAGATGCTTTGGGGACTATCTCTGTCTTTGGAAACAATTCAGCACTTTGTGCCTTGAAGCTCTAGGGCAATGTAGCACAACCAGAGCAGAAGTTCTACTTCAGCCAGATCAGGCCTGCAAAGAAACTGCGTTTCACAGCCCTTTGTAAGGGATGTTCCCGGTAGGCTGTAAGAGCCCAATGCAGAGCGAGTTGTTTCTTAGCTTCCCAAAGAGCTGGAAGCAAGATGCTTTGGGGACTATCTCTGTCTTTGGAAACAATTCAGCACTTTGTGCCTTGAAGCTCTAGGGCAATGTAGCACACCCACAGCAGAAGTTCTACTTCAGCCAGATCAGGCCTGCAAAGAAACTGCGTTTCACAGCCCTTTGTAAGGGATGTTCCCGGTAGGCTGTAAGAGCCCAATGCAGAACGAGTTGTTTCTTAGCTTCCCAAAGAGCTGGAAGCAAGATGCTTTGGGGACTATCTCTGTCTTTGGAAACAATTCAGCACTTTGTGCCTTGAAGCTCTAGGGCAATGTAGCACACCCACAGCAGAAGTTCTACTTCAGCCAGATCAGGCCTGCAAAGAAACTGCGTTTCACAGCCCTTTGTAAGGGATGTTCCCGGTAGGCTGTAAGAGCCCAATGCAGAGCGAGTTGTTTCTTAGCTTCCCAAAGAGCTGGAAGCAAGATGCTTTGGGGACTATCTCTGTCTTTGGAAACAATTCAGCACTTTGTGCCTTGAAGCTCTAGGGCAATGTAGCACACCCACAGCAGAAGTTCTACTTCAGCCTGATCAGGCCTGCAAAGAAACTGCGTTTCACAGCCCTTTGTAAGGGATGTTCCCGGTAGGCTGTAAGAGCCCAATGCAGAACGAGTTGTTTCTTAGCTTCCCAAAGAGCTGGAAACAAGATGCTTTGGGGACTATCTCTGTCTTTGGAAACAATTCAGCACTTTGTGCCTTGAAGCTCTAGGGCAATGTAGCACACCCACAGCAGAAGTTCTACTTCAGCCAGATCAGGCCTGCAAAGAAACTGCGTTTCACAGCCCTTTGTAAGGGATGTTCCCGGTAGGCTGTAAGAGCCCAATGCAGAGCGAGTTGTTTCTTAGCTTCCCAAAGAGCTGGAAGCAAGATGCTTTGGGGACTATCTCTGTCTTTGGAAACAATTCAGCACTTTGTGCCTTGAAGCTCTAGGGCAATGTAGCACACCCACAGCAGAAGTTCTACTTCAGCCAGATCAGGCCGGCAAAGAAACTGCGTTTCACAGCCCTTTGTAAGGGATGTTCCCGGTAGGCTGTAAGAGCCCAATGCAGAACGAGTTGTTTCTTAGCTTCCCAAAGAGCTGGAAGCAAGATGCTTTGGGGACTATCTCTGTCTTTGGAAACAATTCAGCACTTTGTGCCTTGAAGCTCTAGGGCAATGTAGCACAACCAGAGCAGAAGTTCTACTTCAGCCAGATCAGGCCTGCAAAGAAACTGCGTTTCACAGCCCTTTGTAAGGGATGTTCCCGGTAGGCTGTAAGAGCCCAATGCAGAGCGAGTTGTTTCTTAGCTTCCCAAAGAGCTGGAAGCAAGATGCTTTGGGGACTATCTCTGTCTTTGGAAACAATTCAGCACTTTGTGCCTTGAAGCTCTAGGGCAATGTAGCACACCCACAGCAGAAGTTCTACTTCAGCCAGATCAGGCCTGCAAAGAAACTGCGTTTCACAGCCCTTTGTAAGGGATGTTCCCGGTAGGCTGTAAGAGCCCAATGCAGAACGAGTTGTTTCTTAGCTTCCCAAAGAGCTGGAAGCAAGATGCTTTGGGGACTATCTCTGTCTTTGGAAACAATTCAGCACTTTGTGCCTTGAAGCTCTAGGGCAATGTAGCACACCCACAGCAGAAGTTCTACTTCAGCCAGATCAGGCCTGCAAAGAAACTGCGTTTCACAGCCCTTTGTAAGGGATGTTCCCGGTAGGCTGTAAGAGCCCAATGCAGAACGAGTTGTTTCTTAGCTTCCCAAAGAGCTGGAAGCAAGATGCTTTGGGGACTATCTCTGTCTTTGGAAACAATTCAGCACTTTGTGCCTTGAAGCTCTAGGGCAATGTAGCACACCCACAGCAGAAGTTCTACTTCAGCCAGATCAGGCCTGCAAAGAAACTGCGTTTCACAGCCCTTTGTAAGGGATGTTCCCGGTAGGCTGTAAGAGCCCAATGCAGAGCGAGTTGTTTCTTAGCTTCCCAAAGAGCTGGAAGCAAGATGCTTTGGGGACTATCTCTGTCTTTGGAAACAATTCAGCACTTTGTGCCTTGAAGCTCTAGGGCAATGTAGCACACCCACAGCAGAAGTTCTACTTCAGCCAGATCAGGCCTGCAAAGAAACTGCGTTTCACAGCCCTTTGTAAGGGATGTTCCCGGTAGGCTGTAAGAGCCCAATGCAGAACGAGTTGTTTCTTAGCTTCCCAAAGAGCTGGAAGCAAGATGCTTTGGGGACTATCTCTGTCTTTGGAAACAATTCAGCACTTTGTGCCTTGAAGCTCTAGGGCAATGTAGCACACCCACAGCAGAAGTTCTACTTCAGCCAGATCAGGCCTGCAAAGAAACTGCGTTTCACAGCCCTTTGTAAGGGATGTTCCCGGTAGGCTGTAAGAGCCCAATGCAGAGCGAGTTGTTTCTTAGCTTCCCAAAGAGCTGGAAGCAAGATGCTTTGGGGACTATCTCTGTCTTTGGAAACAATTCAGCACTTTGTGCCTTGAAGCTCTAGGGCAATGTAGCACACCCACAGCAGAAGTTCTACTTCAGCCAGATCAGGCCTGCAAAGAAACTGCGTTTCACAGCCCTTTGTAAGGGATGTTCCCGGTAGGCTGTAAGAGCCCAATGCAGAACGAGTTGTTTCTTAGCTTCCCAAAGAGCTGGAAGCAAGATGCTTTGGGGACTATCTCTGTCTTTGGAAACAATTCAGCACTTTGTGCCTTGAAGCTCTAGGGCAATGTAGCACACCCACAGCAGAAGTTCTACTTCAGCCAGATCAGGCCTGCAAAGAAACTGCGTTTCACAGCCCTTTGTAAGGGATGTTCCCGGTAGGCTGTAAGAGCCCAATGCAGAGCGAGTTGTTTCTTAGCTTCCCAAAGAGCTGGAAGCAAGATGCTTTGGGGACTATCTCTGTCTTTGGAAACAATTCAGCACTTTGTGCCTTGAAGCTCTAGGGCAATGTAGCACACCCACAGCAGAAGTTCTACTTCAGCCAGATCAGGCCGGCAAAGAAACTGCGTTTCACAGCCCTTTGTAAGGGATGTTCCCGGTAGGCTGTAAGAGCCCAATGCAGAACGAGTTGTTTCTTAGCTTCCCAAAGAGCTGGAAGCAAGATGCTTTGGGGACTATCTCTGTCTTTGGAAACAATTCAGCACTTTGTGCCTTGAAGCTCTAGGGCAATGTAGCACACCCACAGCAGAAGTTCTACTTCAGCCAGATCAGGCCTGCAAAGAAACTGCGTTTCACAGCCCTTTGTAAGGGATGTTCCCGGTAGGCTGTAAGAGCCCAATGCAGAGCGAGTTGTTTCTTAGCTTCCCAAAGAGCTGGAAGCAAGATGCTTTGGGGACTATCTCTGTCTTTGGAAACAATTCAGCACTTTGTGCCTTGAAGCTCTAGGGCAATGTAGCACACCCAGAGCAGAAGTTCTACTTCAGCCAGATCAGGCCTGCAAAGAAACTGCGTTTCACAGCCCTTTGTAAGGGATGTTCCCGGTAGGCTGTAAGAGCCCAATGCAGAACGAGTTGTTTCTAAGCTTCCCAAAGAGCTGGAAGCAAGATGCTTTGGGGACTATCTCTGTCTTTGGAAACAATTCAGCACTTTGTGCCTTGAAGCTCTAGGGCAATGTAGCACACCCACAGCAGAAGTTCTACTTCAGCCAGATCAGGCCTGCAAAGAAACTGCGTTTCACAGCCCTTTGTAAGGGATGTTCCCGGTAGGCTGTAAGAGCCCAATGCAGAACGAGTTGTTTCTTAGCTTCCCAAAGAGCTGGAAGCAAGATGCTTTGGGGACTATCTCTGTCTTTGGAAACAATTCAGCACTTTTTGCCTTGAAGCTCTAGGGCAATGTAGCACACCCACAGCAGAAGTTCTACTTCAGCCAGATCAGGCCTGCAAAGAAACTGCGTTTCACAGCCCTTTGTAAGGGATGTTCCCGGTAGGCTGTAAGAGCCCAATGCAGAGCGA
The DNA here is from genome assembly GCF_041296235.1 of Equus asinus. Classification (NCBI taxonomy): domain Eukaryota; kingdom Metazoa; phylum Chordata; class Mammalia; order Perissodactyla; family Equidae; genus Equus; species Equus asinus. The sequence goes on along the minus strand of NW_027225522.1, from coordinate 59,697 downwards.
GTTGTTTCTTAGCTTCCCAAAGAGCTGGAAGCAAGATGCTTTGGGGACTATCTCTGTCTTTGGAATCAATTCAGCACTTTGTGCCTTGAAGCTCTAGGGCAATGTAGCACACCCACAGCAGAAGTTCTACTTCAGCCAGATGAGGCCTGCAAAGAAACTGCGTTTCACAGCCCTTTGTAAGGGATGTTCCCGATAGGCTGTAAGAGCCCAATGCAGAACGAGTTGTTTCTTAGCTTCCCAAAGAGCTGGAAGCAAGATGCTTTGGGGACTATCTCTGTCTTTGGAAACAATTCAGCACTTTGTGCCTTGAAGCTCTAGGGCAATGTAGCACACCCAGAGCAGAAGTTCTACTTCAGCCAGATCAGGCCTGCAAAGAAACTGCGTTTCACAGCCCTTTGTAAGGGATGTTCCCGGTAGGCTGTAAGAGCCCAATGCAGAGCGAGTTGTTTCTTAGCTTCCCAAAGAGCTGGAAGCAAGATGCTTTGGGGACTATCTCTGTCTTTGGAAACAATTCAGCACTTTGTGCCTTGAAGCTCTAGGGCAATGTAGCACACCCACAGCAGAAGTTCTACTTCAGCCAGATCAGGCCTGCAAAGAAACTGCGTTTCACAGCCCTTTGTAAGGTTTGTTCCCGGTAGGCTGTAAGAGCCCAATGCAGAACGAGTTGTTTCTTAGCTTCCCAAAGAGCTGGAAGCAAGATGCTTTGGGGACTATCTCTGTCTTTGGAAACAATTCAGCACTTTGTGCCTTGAAGCTCTAGGGCAATGTAGCACACCCACAGCAGAAGTTCTACTTCAGCCAGATAAGGCCTGCAAAGAAACTGCGTTTCACAGCCCTTTGTAAGGGATGTTCCCGGTAGGCTGTAAGAGCCCAATGCAGAGCGAGTTGTTTCTTAGCTTCCCAAAGAGCTGGAAGCAAGATGCTTTGGGGACTATCTCTGTCTTTGGAAACAATTCAGCACTTTGTGCCTTGAAGCTCTAGGGCAATGTAGCACACCCACAGCAGAAGTTCTACTTCAGCCAGATCAGGCCGGCAAAGAAACTGCGTTTCACAGCCCTTTGTAAGGGATGTTCCCGGTAGGCTGTAAGAACCCAATGCAGAGCGAGTTGTTTCTTAGCTTCCCAAAGAGCTGGAAGCAAGATGCTTTGGGGACTATCTCTGTCTTTGGAAACAATTCAGCACTTTGTGCCTTGAAGCTCTAGGGCAATGTAGCACACCCACAGCAGAAGTTCTACTTCAGCCAGATCAGGTTGCAAAGAAACTACGTTTCACAGCCCTTTGTAAGGGATGTTCCCGGTAGGCTGTAAGAGCCCAATGCAGAGCGAGTTGTTTCTTAGCTTCCCAAAGAGCTGGAAGCAAGATGCTTTGGGGACTATCTCTGTCTTTGGAAACAATTCAGCACTTTGTGCCTTGAAGCTCTAGGGCAATGTAGCACACCCACAGCAGAAGTTCTACTTCAGCCAGATCAGGCCTGCAAAGAAACTGCGTTTCACAGCCCTTTGTAAGGGATGTTCCCGGTAGGCTGTAAGAGCCCAATGCAGAACGAGTTGTTTCTTAGCTTCCCAAAGAGCTGGAAGCAAGATGCTTTGGGGACTATCTCTGTCTTTGGAAACAATTCAGCACTTTGTGCCTTGAAGCTCTAGGGCAATGTAGCACACCCAGAGCAGAAGTTCTACTTCAGCCAGATCAGGCCTGCAAAGAAACTGCGTTTCACAGCCCTTTGTAAGGGATGTTCCCGGTAGGCTGTAAGAGCCCAATGCAGAGCGAGTTGTTTCTTAGCTTCCCAAAGAGCTGGAAGCAAGATGCTTTGGGGACTATCTCTGTCTTTGGAAACAATTCAGCACTTTGTGCCTTGAAGCTCTAGGGCAATGTAGCACACCCACAGCAGAAGTTCTACTTCAGCCAGATCAGGCCGGCAAAGAAACTGCGTTTCACAGCCCTTTGTAAGGGATGTTCCCGGTAGGCTGTAAGAACCCAATGCAGAACGAGTTGTTTCTTAGCTTCCCAAAGAGATGGAAGCAAGATGCTTTGGGGCCTATCTCTGTCTTTGGAAACAATTCAGCAGTTTGTGCCTTGAAGCTCTAGGGCAATGTAGCCCACCCACAGCAGAAGTTCTACTTCAGCCAGGTCAGGCCTGCAAAGAAACTGCGTTTCACAGCCCTTTGTAAGGGATGTTCCCGGTAGGCTGTAAGAGCCCAATGCAGAACGAGTTGTTTCTTAGCTTCCCAAAGAGCTGGAAGCAAGATGCTTTGGGGACTATCTCTGTCTTTGGAAACAATTCAGCACTTTGTGCCTTGAAGCTCTAGGGCAATGTAGCACACCCAGAGCAGAAGTTCTACTTCAGCCAGATCAGGCCTGCAAAGAAACTGCGTTTCACAGCCCTTTGTAAGGTTTGTTCCCGGTAGGCTGTAAGAGCCCAATGCAGAACGAGTTGTTTCTTAGCTTCACAAAGAGCTGGAAGCAAGATGCTTTGGGGACTATCTCTGTCTTTGGAAACAATTCAGCACTTTGTGCCTTGAAGCTCTAGGGCAATGTAGCACACCCACAGCAGAAGTTCTACTTCAGCCAGATCAGGCCTGCAAAGAAACTGCGTTTCACAGCCCTTTGTAAGGGATGTTCCCGGTAGGCTGTAAGAGCCCAATGCAGAGCGAGTTGTTTCTTAGCTTCCCAAAGAGCTGGAAGCAAGATGCTTTGGGGACTATCTCTGTCTTTGGAAACAATTCAGCACTTTGTGCCTTGAAGCTCTAGGGCAATGTAGCACACCCACAGCAGAAGTTCTACTTCAGCCAGATCAGGCCGGCAAAGAAACTGCGTTTCACAGCCCTTTGTAAGGGATGTTCCCGGTAGGCTGTAAGAGCCCAATGCAGAACGAGTTGTTTCTTAGCTTCCCAAAGAGCTGGAAGCAAGATGCTTTGGGGACTATCTCTGTCTTTGGAAACAATTCAGCACTTTGTGCCTTGAAGCTCTAGGGCAATGTAGCACACCCACAGCAGAAGTTCTACTTCAGCCAGATCAGGCCGGCAAAGAAACTGCGTTTCACAGCCCTTTGTAAGGGATGTTCCCGGTAGGCTGTAAGAGCCCAATGCAGAGCGAGTTGTTTCTTAGCTTCCCAAAGAGCTGGAAGCAAGATGCTTTGGGGACTATCTCTGTCTTTGGAATCAATTCAGCACTTTGTGCCTTGAAGCTCTAGGGCAATGTAGCACACCCACAGCAGAAGTTCTACTTCAGCCAGATCAGGCCTGCAAAGAAACTGCGTTTCACAGCCCTTTGTAAGGGATGTTCCCGGTAGGCTGTAAGAGCCCAATGCAGAACGAGTTGTTTCTTAGCTTCCCAAAGAGCTGGAAGCAAGATGCTTTGGGGACTATCTCTGTCTTTGGAAACAATTCAGCACTTTGTGCCTTGAAGCTCTAGGGCAATGTAGCACACCCACAGCAGAAGTTCTACTTCAGCCAGATCAGGCCTGCAAAGAAACTGCGTTTCACAGCCCTTTGTAAGGGATGTTCCCGGTAGGCTGTAAGAGCCCAATGCAGAGCGAGTTGTTTCTTAGCTTCCCAAAGAGCTGGAAGCAAGATGCTTTGGGGACTATCTCTGTCTTTGGAAACAATTCAGCACTTTGTGCCTTGAAGCTCTAGGGCAATGTAGCACACCCAGAGCAGAAGTTCTACTTCAGCCAGATCAGGCCTGCAAAGAAACTGCGTTTCACAGCCCTTTGTAAGGGATGTTCCCGGTAGGCTGTAAGAGCCCAATGCAGAACGAGTTGTTTCTAAGCTTCCCAAAGAGCTGGAAGCAAGATGCTTTGGGGACTATCTCTGTCTTTGGAAACAATTCAGCACTTTGTGCCTTGAAGCTCTAGGGCAATGTAGCACACCCACAGCAGAAGTTCTACTTCAGCCAGATCAGGCCTGCAAAGAAACTGCGTTTCACAGCCCTTTGTAAGGGATGTTCCCGGTAGGCTGTAAGAGCCCAATGCAGAACGAGTTGTTTCTTAGCTTCCCAAAGAGCTGGAAGCAAGATGCTTTGGGGACTATCTCTGTCTTTGGAAACAATTCAGCACTTTGTGCCTTGAAGCTCTAGGGCAATGTAGCACACCCACAGCAGAAGTTCTACTTCAGCCAGATCAGGCCTGCAAAGAAACTGCGTTTCACAGCCCTTTGTAAGGGATGTTCCCGGTAGGCTGTAAGAGCCCAATGCAGAGCGAGTTGTTTCTTAGCTTCCCAAAGAGCTGGAAGCAAGATGCTTTGGGGACTATCTCTGTCTTTGGAATCAATTCAGCACTTTGTGCCTTGAAGCTCTAGGGCAATGTAGCACACCCACAGCAGAAGTTCTACTTCAGCCAGATGAGGCCTGCAAAGAAACTGCGTTTCACAGCCCTTTGTAAGGGATGTTCCCGATAGGCTGTAAGAGCCCAATGCAGAACGAGTTGTTTCTTAGCTTCCCAAAGAGCTGGAAGCAAGATGCTTTGGGGACTATCTCTGTCTTTGGAAACAATTCAGCACTTTGTGCCTTGAAGCTCTAGGGCAATGTAGCACACCCAGAGCAGAAGTTCTACTTCAGCCAGATCAGGCCTGCAAAGAAACTGCGTTTCACAGCCCTTTGTAAGGGATGTTCCCGGTAGGCTGTAAGAGCCCAATGCAGAGCGAGTTGTTTCTTAGCTTCCCAAAGAGCTGGAAGCAAGATGCTTTGGGGACTATCTCTGTCTTTGGAAACAATTCAGCACTTTGTGCCTTGAAGCTCTAGGGCAATGTAGCACACCCACAGCAGAAGTTCTACTTCAGCCAGATCAGGCCTGCAAAGAAACTGCGTTTCACAGCCCTTTGTAAGGTTTGTTCCCGGTAGGCTGTAAGAGCCCAATGCAGAACGAGTTGTTTCTTAGCTTCCCAAAGAGCTGGAAGCAAGATGCTTTGGGGACTATCTCTGTCTTTGGAAACAATTCAGCACTTTGTGCCTTGAAGCTCTAGGGCAATGTAGCACACCCACAGCAGAAGTTCTACTTCAGCCAGATAAGGCCTGCAAAGAAACTGCGTTTCACAGCCCTTTGTAAGGGATGTTCCCGGTAGGCTGTAAGAGCCCAATGCAGAGCGAGTTGTTTCTTAGCTTCCCAAAGAGCTGGAAGCAAGATGCTTTGGGGACTATCTCTGTCTTTGGAAACAATTCAGCACTTTGTGCCTTGAAGCTCTAGGGCAATGTAGCACACCCACAGCAGAAGTTCTACTTCAGCCAGATCAGGCCGGCAAAGAAACTGCGTTTCACAGCCCTTTGTAAGGGATGTTCCCGGTAGGCTGTAAGAACCCAATGCAGAGCAGGTTGTTTCTTAGCTTCCCAAAGAGCTGGAAGCAAGATGCTTTGGGGACTATCTCTGTCTTTGGAAACAATTCAGCACTTTGTGCCTTGAAGCTCTAGGGCAATGTAGCACACCCACAGCAGAAGTTCTACTTCAGCCAGATCAGGTTGCAAAGAAACTACGTTTCACAGCCCTTTGTAAGGGATGTTCCCGGTAGGCTGTAAGAGCCCAATGCAGAGCGAGTTGTTTCTTAGCTTCCCAAAGAGCTGGAAGCAAGATGCTTTGGGGACTATCTCTGTCTTTGGAAACAATTCAGCACTTTGTGCCTTGAAGCTCTAGGGCAATGTAGCACACCCACAGCAGAAGTTCTACTTCAGCCAGATCAGGCCTGCAAAGAAACTGCGTTTCACAGCCCTTTGTAAGGGATGTTCCCGGTAGGCTGTAAGAGCCCAATGCAGAACGAGTTGTTTCTTAGCTTCCCAAAGAGCTGGAAGCAAGATGCTTTGGGGACTATCTCTGTCTTTGGAAACAATTCAGCACTTTGTGCCTTGAAGCTCTAGGGCAATGTAGCACACCCAGAGCAGAAGTTCTACTTCAGCCAGATCAGGCCTGCAAAGAAACTGCGTTTCACAGCCCTTTGTAAGGGATGTTCCCGGTAGGCTGTAAGAGCCCAATGCAGAGCGAGTTGTTTCTTAGCTTCCCAAAGAGCTGGAAGCAAGATGCTTTGGGGACTATCTCTGTCTTTGGAAACAATTCAGCACTTTGTGCCTTGAAGCTCTAGGGCAATGTAGCACACCCACAGCAGAAGTTCTACTTCAGCCAGATCAGGCCGGCAAAGAAACTGCGTTTCACAGCCCTTTGTAAGGGATGTTCCCGGTAGGCTGTAAGAACCCAATGCAGAACGAGTTGTTTCTTAGCTTCCCAAAGAGATGGAAGCAAGATGCTTTGGGGCCTATCTCTGTCTTTGGAAACAATTCAGCAGTTTGTGCCTTGAAGCTCTAGGGCAATGTAGCCCACCCACAGCAGAAGTTCTACTTCAGCCAGATCAGGCCTGCAAAGAAACTGCGTTTCACAGCCCTTTGTAAGGGATGTTCCCGGTAGGCTGTAAGAGCCCAATGCAGAACGAGTTGTTTCTTAGCTTCCCAAAGAGCTGGAAGCAAGATGCTTTGGGGACTATCTCTGTCTTTGGAAACAATTCAGCACTTTGTGCCTTGAAGCTCTAGGGCAATGTAGCACACCCACAGCAGAAGTTCTACTTCAGCCAGATCAGGCCTGCAAAGAAACTGCGTTTCACAGCCCTTTGTAAGGTTTGTTCCCGGTAGGCTGTAAGAGCCCAATGCAGAACGAGTTGTTTCTTAGCTTCACAAAGAGCTGGAAGCAAGATGCTTTGGGGACTATCTCTGTCTTTGGAAACAATTCAGCACTTTGTGCCTTGAAGCTCTAGGGCAATGTAGCACACCCACAGCAGAAGTTCTACTTCAGCCAGATAAGGCCTGCAAAGAAACTGCGTTTCACAGCCCTTTGTAAGGGATGTTCCCGGTAGGCTGTAAGAGCCCAATGCAGAGCGAGTTGTTTCTTAGCTTCCCAAAGAGCTGGAAGCAAGATGCTTTGGGGACTATCTCTGTCTTTGGAAACAATTCAGCACTTTGTGCCTTGAAGCTCTAGGGCAATGTAGCACACCCACAGCAGAAGTTCTACTTCAGCCAGATCAGGCCGGCAAAGAAACTGCGTTTCACAGCCCTTTGTAAGGGATGTTCCCGGTAGGCTGTAAGAGCCCAATGCAGAACGAGTTGTTTCTTAGCTTCCCAAAGAGCTGGAAGCAAGATGCTTTGGGGACTATCTCTGTCTTTGGAAACAATTCAGCACTTTGTGCCTTGAAGCTCTAGGGCAATGTAGCACACCCAGAGCAGAAGTTCTACTTCAGCCAGATCAGGCCTGCAAAGAAACTGCGTTTCACAGCCCTTTGTAAGGGATGTTCCCGGTAGGCTGTAAGAGCCCAATGCAGAGCGAGTTGTTTCTTAGCTTCCCAAAGAGCTGGAAGCAAGATGCTTTGGGGACTATCTCTGTCTTTGGAAACAATTCAGCACTTTGTGCCTTGAAGCTCTAGGGCAATGTAGCACACCCACAGCAGAAGTTCTACTTCAGCCAGATCAGGCCTGCAAAGAAACTGCGTTTCACAGCCCTTTGTAAGGGATGTTCCCGGTAGGCTGTAAGAGCCCAATGCAGAACGAGTTGTTTCTTAGCTTCCCAAAGAGCTGGAAGCAAGATGCTTTGGGGACTATCTCTGTCTTTGGAAACAATTCAGCACTTTGTGCCTTGAAGCTCTAGGGCAATGTAGCACACCCACAGCAGAAGTTCTACTTCAGCCAGATCAGGCCTGCAAAGAAACTGCGTTTCACAGCCCTTTGTAAGGGATGTTCCCGGTAGGCTGTAAGAGCCCAATGCAGAACGAGTTGTTTCTTAGCTTCCCAAAGAGCTGGAAGCAAGATGCTTTGGGGACTATCTCTGTCTTTGGAAACAATTCAGCACTTTGTGCCTTGAAGCTCTAGGGCAATGTAGCACACCCACAGCAGAAGTTCTACTTCAGCCAGATCAGGCCGGCAAAGAAACTGCGTTTCACAGCCCTTTGTAAGGGATGTTCCCGGTAGGCTGTAAGAGCCCAATGCAGAGCGAGTTGTTTCTTAGCTTCCCAAAGAGCTGGAAGCAAGATGCTTTGGGGACTATCTCTGTCTTTGGAATCAATTCAGCACTTTGTGCCTTGAAGCTCTAGGGCAATGTAGCACACCCACAGCAGAAGTTCTACTTCAGCCAGATCAGGCCTGCAAAGAAACTGCGTTTCACAGCCCTTTGTAAGGGATGTTCCCGGTAGGCTGTAAGAGCCCAATGCAGAACGAGTTGTTTCTTAGCTTCCCAAAGAGCTGGAAGCAAGATGCTTTGGGGACTATCTCTGTCTTTGGAAACAATTCAGCACTTTGTGCCTTGAAGCTCTAGGGCAATGTAGCACACCCACAGCAGAAGTTCTACTTCAGCCAGATCAGGCCTGCAAAGAAACTGCGTTTCACAGCCCTTTGTAAGGGATGTTCCCGGTAGGCTGTAAGAGCCCAATGCAGAGCGAGTTGTTTCTTAGCTTCCCAAAGAGCTGGAAGCAAGATGCTTTGGGGACTATCTCTGTCTTTGGAAACAATTCAGCACTTTGTGCCTTGAAGCTCTAGGGCAATGTAGCACACCCAGAGCAGAAGTTCTACTTCAGCCAGATCAGGCCTGCAAAGAAACTGCGTTTCACAGCCCTTTGTAAGGGATGTTCCCGGTAGGCTGTAAGAGCCCAATGCAGAACGAGTTGTTTCTAAGCTTCCCAAAGAGCTGGAAGCAAGATGCTTTGGGGACTATCTCTGTCTTTGGAAACAATTCAGCACTTTGTGCCTTGAAGCTCTAGGGCAATGTAGCACACCCACAGCAGAAGTTCTACTTCAGCCAGATCAGGCCTGCAAAGAAACTGCGTTTCACAGCCCTTTGTAAGGGATGTTCCCGGTAGGCTGTAAGAGCCCAATGCAGAACGAGTTGTTTCTTAGCTTCCCAAAGAGCTGGAAGCAAGATGCTTTGGGGACTATCTCTGTCTTTGGAAACAATTCAGCACTTTGTGCCTTGAAGCTCTAGGGCAATGTAGCACACCCACAGCAGAAGTTCTACTTCAGCCAGATCAGGCCTGCAAAGAAACTGCGTTTCACAGCCCTTTGTAAGGGATGTTCCCGGTAGGCTGTAAGAGCCCAATGCAGAGCGAGTTGTTTCTTAGCTTCCCAAAGAGCTGGAAGCAAGATGCTTTGGGGACTATCTCTGTCTTTGGAATCAATTCAGCACTTTGTGCCTTGAAGCTCTAGGGCAATGTAGCACACCCACAGCAGAAGTTCTACTTCAGCCAGATGAGGCCTGCAAAGAAACTGCGTTTCACAGCCCTTTGTAAGGGATGTTCCCGATAGGCTGTAAGAGCCCAATGCAGAACGAGTTGTTTCTTAGCTTCCCAAAGAGCTGGAAGCAAGATGCTTTGGGGACTATCTCTGTCTTTGGAAACAATTCAGCACTTTGTGCCTTGAAGCTCTAGGGCAATGTAGCACACCCAGAGCAGAAGTTCTACTTCAGCCAGATCAGGCCTGCAAAGAAACTGCGTTTCACAGCCCTTTGTAAGGGATGTTCCCGGTAGGCTGTAAGAGCCCAATGCAGAGCGAGTTGTTTCTTAGCTTCCCAAAGAGCTGGAAGCAAGATGCTTTGGGGACTATCTCTGTCTTTGGAAACAATTCAGCACTTTGTGCCTTGAAGCTCTAGGGCAATGTAGCACACCCACAGCAGAAGTTCTACTTCAGCCAGATCAGGCCTGCAAAGAAACTGCGTTTCACAGCCCTTTGTAAGGTTTGTTCCCGGTAGGCTGTAAGAGCCCAATGCAGAACGAGTTGTTTCTTAGCTTCCCAAAGAGCTGGAAGCAAGATGCTTTGGGGACTATCTCTGTCTTTGGAAACAATTCAGCACTTTGTGCCTTGAAGCTCTAGGGCAATGTAGCACACCCACAGCAGAAGTTCTACTTCAGCCAGATCAGGCCTGCAAAGAAACTGCGTTTCACAGCCCTTTGTAAGGGATGTTCCCGGTAGGCTGTAAGAGCCCAATGCAGAGCGAGTTGTTTCTTAGCTTCCCAAAGAGCTGGAAGCAAGATGCTTTGGGGACTATCTCTGTCTTTGGAAACAATTCAGCACTTTGTGCCTTGAAGCTCTAGGGCAATGTAGCACACCCACAGCAGAAGTTCTACTTCAGCCAGATCAGGCCTGCAAAGAAACTGCGTTTCACAGCCCTTTGTAAGGGATGTTCCCGGTAGGCTGTAAGAGCCCAATGCAGAACGAGTTGTTTCTTAGCTTCCCAAAGAGCTGGAAGCAAGATGCTTTGGGGACTATCTCTGTCTTTGGAAACAATTCAGCACTTTGTGCCTTGAAGCTCTAGGGCAATGTAGCACACCCACAGCAGAAGTTCTACTTCAGCCAGATCAGGCCTGCAAAGAAACTGCGTTTCACAGCCCTTTGTAAGGTTTGTTCCCGGTAGGCTGTAAGAGCCCAATGCAGAACGAGTTGTTTCTTAGCTTCACAAAGAGCTGGAAGCAAGATGCTTTGGGGACTATCTCTGTCTTTGGAAACAATTCAGCACTTTGTGCCTTGAAGCTCTAGGGCAATGTAGCACACCCACAGCAGAAGTTCTACTTCAGCCAGATAAGGCCTGCAAAGAAACTGCGTTTCACAGCCCTTTGTAAGGGATGTTCCCGGTAGGCTGTAAGAGCCCAATGCAGAGCGAGTTGTTTCTTAGCTTCCCAAAGAGCTGGAAGCAAGATGCTTTGGGGACTATCTCTGTCTTTGGAAACAATTCAGCACTTTGTGCCTTGAAGCTCTAGGGCAATGTAGCACACCCACAGCAGAAGTTCTACTTCAGCCAGATCAGGCCGGCAAAGAAACTGCGTTTCACAGCCCTTTGTAAGGGATGTTCCCGGTAGGCTGTAAGAGCCCAATGCAGAACGAGTTGTTTCTTAGCTTCCCAAAGAGCTGGAAGCAAGATGCTTTGGGGACTATCTCTGTCTTTGGAAACAATTCAGCACTTTGTGCCTTGAAGCTCTAGGGCAATGTAGCACACCCAGAGCAGAAGTTCTACTTCAGCCAGATCAGGCCTGCAAAGAAACTGCGTTTCACAGCCCTTTGTAAGGGATGTTCCCGGTAGGCTGTAAGAGCCCAATGCAGAGCGAGTTGTTTCTTAGCTTCCCAAAGAGCTGGAAGCAAGATGCTTTGGGGACTATCTCTGTCTTTGGAAACAATTCAGCACTTTGTGCCTTGAAGCTCTAGGGCAATGTAGCACACCCACAGCAGAAGTTCTACTTCAGCCAGATCAGGCCTGCAAAGAAACTGCGTTTCACAGCCCTTTGTAAGGGATGTTCCCGGTAGGCTGTAAGAGCCCAATGCAGAACGAGTTGTTTCTTAGCTTCCCAAAGAGCTGGAAGCAAGATGCTTTGGGGACTATCTCTGTCTTTGGAAACAATTCAGCACTTTGTGCCTTGAAGCTCTAGGGCAATGTAGCACACCCACAGCAGAAGTTCTACTTCAGCCAGATCAGGCCTGCAAAGAAACTGCGTTTCACAGCCCTTTGTAAGGGATGTTCCCGGTAGGCTGTAAGAGCCCAATGCAGAACGAGTTGTTTCTTAGCTTCCCAAAGAGCTGGAAGCAAGATGCTTTGGGGACTATCTCTGTCTTTGGAAACAATTCAGCACTTTGTGCCTTGAAGCTCTAGGGCAATGTAGCACACCCACAGCAGAAGTTCTACTTCAGCCAGATCAGGCCGGCAAAGAAACTGCGTTTCACAGCCCTTTGTAAGGGATGTTCCCGGTAGGCTGTAAGAGCCCAATGCAGAGCGAGTTGTTTCTTAGCTTCCCAAAGAGCTGGAAGCAAGATGCTTTGGGGACTATCTCTGTCTTTGGAATCAATTCAGCACTTTGTGCCTTGAAGCTCTAGGGCAATGTAGCACACCCACAGCAGAAGTTCTACTTCAGCCAGATCAGGCCTGCAAAGAAACTGCGTTTCACAGCCCTTTGTAAGGGATGTTCCCGGTAGGCTGTAAGAGCCCAATGCAGAACGAGTTGTTTCTTAGCTTCCCAAAGAGCTGGAAGCAAGATGCTTTGGGGACTATCTCTGTCTTTGGAAACAATTCAGCACTTTGTGCCTTGAAGCTCTAGGGCAATGTAGCACACCCACAGCAGAAGTTCTACTTCAGCCAGATCAGGCCTGCAAAGAAACTGCGTTTCACAGCCCTTTGTAAGGGATGTTCCCGGTAGGCTGTAAGAGCCCAATGCAGAGCGAGTTGTTTCTTAGCTTCCCAAAGAGCTGGAAGCAAGATGCTTTGGGGACTATCTCTGTCTTTGGAAACAATTCAGCACTTTGTGCCTTGAAGCTCTAGGGCAATGTAGCACACCCAGAGCAGAAGTTCTACTTCAGCCAGATCAGGCCTGCAAAGAAACTGCGTTTCACAGCCCTTTGTAAGGGATGTTCCCGGTAGGCTGTAAGAGCCCAATGCAGAACGAGTTGTTTCTAAGCTTCCCAAAGAGCTGGAAGCAAGATGCTTTGGGGACTATCTCTGTCTTTGGAAACAATTCAGCACTTTGTGCCTTGAAGCTCTAGGGCAATGTAGCACACCCACAGCAGAAGTTCTACTTCAGCCAGATCAGGCCTGCAAAGAAACTGCGTTTCACAGCCCTTTGTAAGGGATGTTCCCGGTAGGCTGTAAGAGCCCAATGCAGAACGAGTTGTTTCTTAGCTTCCCAAAGAGCTGGAAGCAAGATGCTTTGGGGACTATCTCTGTCTTTGGAAACAATTCAGCACTTTGTGCCTTGAAGCTCTAGGGCAATGTAGCACACCCACAGCAGAAGTTCTACTTCAGCCAGATCAGGCCTGCAAAGAAACTGCGTTTCACAGCCCTTTGTAAGGGATGTTCCCGGTAGGCTGTAAGAGCCCAATGCAGAGCGAGTTGTTTCTTAGCTTCCCAAAGAGCTGGAAGCAAGATGCTTTGGGGACTATCTCTGTCTTTGGAATCAATTCAGCACTTTGTGCCTTGAAGCTCTAGGGCAATGTAGCACACCCACAGCAGAAGTTCTACTTCAGCCAGATGAGGCCTGCAAAGAAACTGCGTTTCACAGCCCTTTGTAAGGGATGTTCCCGATAGGCTGTAAGAGCCCAATGCAGAACGAGTTGTTTCTTAGCTTCCCAAAGAGCTGGAAGCAAGATGCTTTGGGGACTATCTCTGTCTTTGGAAACAATTCAGCACTTTGTGCCTTGAAGCTCTAGGGCAATGTAGCACACCCAGAGCAGAAGTTCTACTTCAGCCAGATCAGGCCTGCAAAGAAACTGCGTTTCACAGCCCTTTGTAAGGGATGTTCCCGGTAGGCTGTAAGAGCCCAATGCAGAGCGAGTTGTTTCTTAGCTTCCCAAAGAGCTGGAAGCAAGATGCTTTGGGGACTATCTCTGTCTTTGGAAACAATTCAGCACTTTGTGCCTTGAAGCTCTAGGGCAATGTAGCACACCCACAGCAGAAGTTCTACTTCAGCCAGATCAGGCCTGCAAAGAAACTGCGTTTCACAGCCCTTTGTAAGGTTTGTTCCCGGTAGGCTGTAAGAGCCCAATGCAGAACGAGTTGTTTCTTAGCTTCCCAAAGAGCTGGAAGCAAGATGCTTTGGGGACTATCTCTGTCTTTGGAAACAATTCAGCACTTTGTGCCTTGAAGCTCTAGGGCAATGTAGCACACCCACAGCAGAAGTTCTACTTCAGCCAGATCAGGCCTGCAAAGAAACTGCGTTTCACAGCCCTTTGTAAGGGATGTTCCCGGTAGGCTGTAAGAGCCCAATGCAGAGCGAGTTGTTTCTTAGCTTCCCAAAGAGCTGGAAGCAAGATGCTTTGGGGACTATCTCTGTCTTTGGAAACAATTCAGCACTTTGTGCCTTGAAGCTCTAGGGCAATGTAGCACACCCACAGCAGAAGTTCTACTTCAGCCAGATCAGGCCTGCAAAGAAACTGCGTTTCACAGCCCTTTGTAAGGGATGTTCCCGGTAGGCTGTAAGAGCCCAATGCAGAACGAGTTGTTTCTTAGCTTCCCAAAGAGCTGGAAGCAAGATGCTTTGGGGACTATCTCTGTCTTTGGAAACAATTCAGCACTTTGTGCCTTGAAGCTCTAGGGCAATGTAGCACACCCAGAGCAGAAGTTCTACTTCAGCCAGATCAGGCCTGCAAAGAAACTGCGTTTCACAGCCCTTTGTAAGGGATGTTCCCGGTAGGCTGTAAGAGCCCAATGCAGAGCGAGTTGTTTCTTAGCTTCCCAAAGAGCTGGAAGCAAGATGCTTTGGGGACTATCTCTGTCTTTGGAAACAATTCAGCACTTTGTGCCTTGAAGCTCTAGGGCAATGTAGCACACCCAGAGCAGAAGTTCTACTTCAGCCAGATCAGGCCTGCAAAGAAACTGCGTTTCACAGCCCTTTGTAAGGGATGTTCCCGGTAGGCTGTAAGAGCCCAATGCAGAGCGAGTTGTTTCTTAGCTTCCCAAAGAGCTGGAAGCAAGATGCTTTGGGGACTATCTCTGTCTTTGGAAACAATTCAGCACTTTGTGCCTTGAAGCTCTAGGGCAATGTAGCACACCCACAGCAGAAGTTCCACTTCAGCCAGATCAGGCCTGCAAAGAAACTGCGTTTCACAGCCCTTTGTAAGGGATGTTCCCGGTAGGCTGTAAGAGCCCAATGCAGAGCGAGTTGTTTCTTAGCTTCCCAAAGAGCTGGAAGCAAGATGCTTTGGGGACTATCTCTGTCTTTGGAAACAATTCAGCACTTTGTGCCTTGAAGCTCTAGGGCAATGTAGCACACCCACAGCAGAAGTTCCACTTCAGCCAGATCTGGCCTGCAAAGAAACTGCGTTTCACAGCCCTTTGTAAGGGATGTTCCCGGTAGGCTGTAAGAGCCCAATGCAGAGCGAGTTGTTTCTTAGCTTCCCAAAGAGCTGGAAGCAAGATGCTTTGGGGACTATCTCTGTCTTTGGAAACAATTCAGCACTTTGTGCCTTGAAGCTCTAGGGCAATGTAGCACACCCACAGCAGAAGTTCTACTTCAGCCAGATCAGGCCTGCAAAGAAACTGCGTTTCACAGCCCTTTGTAAGGGATGTTCCCGGTAGGCTGTAAGAGCCCAATGCAGAGCGAGTTGTTTCTTAGCTTCCCAAAGAGCTGGAAGCAAGATGCTTTGGGGACTATCTCTGTCTTTGGAAACAATTCAGCACTTTGTGCCTTGAAGCTCTAGGGCAATGTAGCACACCCACAGCAGAAGTTCCACTTCAGCCAGATCAGGCCTGCAAAGAAACTGCGTTTCACAGCCCTTTGTAAGGGATGTTCCCGGTAGGCTGTAAGAGCCCAATGCAGAGCGAGTTGTTTCTTAGCTTCCCAAAGAGCTGGAAGCAAGATGCTTTGGGGACTATCTCTGTCTTTGGAAACAATTCAGCACTTTGTGCCTTGAAGCTCTAGGGCAATGTAGCACACCCACAGCAGAAGTTCTACTTCAGCCAGATCAGGCCTGCAAAGAAACTGCGTTTCACAGCCCTTTGTAAGGGATGTTCCCGGTAGGCTGTAAGAGCCCAATGCAGAACGAGTTGTTTCTTAGCTTCCCAAAGAGCTGGAAGCAAGATGCTTTGGGGACTATCTCTGTCTTTGGAAACAATTCAGCACTTTGTGCCTTGAAGCTCTAGGGCAATGTAGCACACCCACAGCAGAAGTTCTACTTCAGCCAGATCAGGCCCGCCAAGAAACTGCGTTCAACAGGACTTTGTAAGAGATGTTCCCCATAGGCTGTAAGAACACTGTGCAGAGCGAGTTGTTTCATAGCTTCCCATAGAGCTGGAAGCAAGATGCTTTGGGGCCTATCTCTGTCTTTGGAAACAATTCAGCACTTTGTGCCTTGAAGCTCTAGGGCAATGTAGCACACCCAGAGCAGAAGTTCTACTTCAGCCAGATCAGGCCTGCAAAGAAACTGCGTTTCACAGCCCTTTGTAAGGGATGTTCCCGGTAGGCTGTAAGAGCCCAATGCAGAGCGAGTTGTTTCTTAGCTTCCCAAAGAGCTGGAAGCAAGATGCTTTGGGGACTATCTCTGTCTTTGGAAACAATTCAGCACTTTGTGCCTTGAAGCTCTAGGGCAATGTAGCACACCCACAGCAGAAGTTCTACTTCAGCCAGATCAGGCCCGCCAAGAAACTGCGTTCAACAGGACTTTGTAAGAGATGTTCCCCATAGGCTGTAAGAACAATGTGCAGAACGAGTTGTTTCATAGCTTCCCATAGAGCTGGAAGCAAGATGCTTTGGGGACTATCTCTGTCTTTGGAAACAATTCAGCACTTTGTGCCTTGAAGCTCTAGGGCAATGTAGCACACCCACAGCAGAAGTTCTACTTCAGCCAGATCAGGCCTGCAAAGAAACTGCGTTTCACAGCCCTTTGTAAGGGATGTTCCTGGTAGGCTGTAAGAGCCCAATGCAGAGCGAGTTGTTTCTTAGCTTCCCAAAGAGCTGGAAGCAAGATGCTTTGGGGACTATCTCTGTCTTTGGAAACAATTCAGCACTTTGTGCCTTGAAGCTCTAGGGCAATGTAGCACACCCACAGCAGAAGTTCCACTTCAGCCAGATCAGGCCTGCAAAGAAACTGCGTTTCACAGCCCTTTGTAAGGGATGTTCCCGGTAGGCTGTAAGAGCCCAATGCAGAGCGAGTTGTTTCTTAGCTTCCCAAAGAGCTGGAAGCAAGATGCTTTGGGGACTATCTCTGTCTTTGGAAACAATTCAGCACTTTGTGCCTTGAAGCTCTAGGGCAATGTAGCACACCCACAGCAGAAGTTCTACTTCAGCCAGATCAGGCCTGCAAAGAAACTGCGTTTCACAGCCCTTTGTAAGGGATGTTCCCGGTAGGCTGTAAGAGCCCAATGCAGAGAGAGTTGTTTCTTAGCTTCCCAAAGAGCTGGAAGCAAGATGCTTTGGGGACTATCTCTGTCTTTGGAAACAATTCAGCACTTTGTGCCTTGAAGCTCTAGGGCAATGTAGCACACCCACAGCAGAAGTTCTACTTCAGCCAGATCAGGCCCGCCAAGAAACTGCGTTCAACAGGACTTTGTAAGAGATGTTCCCCATAGGCTGTAAGAACAATGTGCAGAACGAGTTGTTTCATAGCTTCCCATAGAGCTGGAAGCAAGATGCTTTGGGTCCTATCTCTGTCTTTGGAAACAATTCAGCAGTTTGTGCCTTGAAGCTCTACAGCAATGTAGCACACCCAGAGCAGAAGTTCTACTTCAGCCAGATCAGGCCTGCAAAGAAACTGCGTTTCACAGCCCTTTGTAAGGGATGTTCCCGGTAGGCTGTAAGAGCCCAATGCAGAGCGAGTTGTTTCTTAGCTTCCCAAAGAGCTGGAAGCAAGATGCTTTGGGGACTATCTCTGTCTTTGGAAACAATTCAGCACTTTGTGCCTTGAAGCTCTAGGGCAATGTAGCACACCCACAGCAGAAGTTCCACTTCAGCCAGATCAGGCCTGCAAAGAAACTGCGTTTCACAGCCCTTTGTAAGGGATGTTCCCGGTAGGCTGTAAGAGCCCAATGCAGAGCGAGTTGTTTCTTAGCTTCCCAAAGAGCTGGAAGCAAGATGCTTTGGGGACTATCTCTGTCTTTGGAAACAATTCAGCACTTTGTGCCTTGAAGCTCTAGGGCAATGTAGCACACCCACAGCAGAAGTTCTACTTCAGCCAGATCAGGCCTGCAAAGAAACTGCGTTTCACAGCCCTTTGTAAGGGATGTTCCCAGTAGGCTGTAAGAGCCCAATGCAGAACGAGTTGTTTCTTAGCTTCCCAAAGAGCTGGAAGCAAGATGCTTTGGGGACTATCTCTGTCTTTGGAAACAATTCAGCACTTTGTGCCTTGAAGCTCTAGGGCAATGTAGCACACCCAGAGCAGAAGTTCCACTTCAGCCAGATCAGGCCTGCAAAGAAACTGCGTTTCACAGCCCTTTGTAAGGGATGTTCCCGGTAGGCTGTAAGAGCCCAATGCAGAGCGAGTTGTTTCTTAGCTTCCCAAAGAGCTGGAAGCAAGATGCTTTGGGGACTATCTCTGTCTTTGGAAACAATTCAGCACTTTGTGCCTTGAAGCTCTAGGGCAATGTAGCACACCCACAGCAGAAGTTCCACTTCAGCCAGATCAGGCCTGCAAAGAAACTGCGTTTCACAGCCCTTTGTAAGGGATGTTCCCGGTAGGCTGTAAGAGCCCAATGCAGAGCGAGTTGTTTCTTAGCTTCCCAAAGAGCTGGAAGCAAGATGCTTTGGGGACTATCTCTGTCTTTGGAAACAATTCAGCACTTTGTGCCTTGAAGCTCTAGGGCAATGTAGCATAGCCACAGCAGAAGTTCTACTTCAGCCAGATCAGGCCTGCAAAGAAACTGCGTTTCACAGCCCTTTGTAAGGGATGTTCCCAGTAGGCTGTAAGAGCCCAATGCAGAACGAGTTGTTTCTTAGCTTCCCAAAGAGCTGGAAGCAAGATGCTTTGGGGACTATCTCTGTCTTTGGAAACAATTCAGCACTTTGTGCCTTGAAGCTCTAGGGCAATGTAGCACACCCAGATCAGAAGTTCTACTTCAGCCAGATCAGGCCTGCAAAGAAACTGCGTTTCACAGCCCTTTGTAAGGGATGTTCCCGGTAGGCTGTAAGAGCCCAATGCAGAGCGAGTTGTTTCTTAGCTTCCCAAAGAGCTGGAAGCAAGATGCTTTGGGGACTATCTCTGTCTTTGGAAACAATTCAGCACTTTGTGCCTTGAAGCTCTAGGGCAATGTAGCACACCCACAGCAGAAGTTCTACTTCAGCCAGATCAGGCCCGCCAAGAAACTGCGTTCAACAGGACTTTGTAAGAGATGTTCCCCATAGGCTGTAAGAACAATGTGCAGAACGAGTTGTTTCATAGCTTCCCATAGAGCTGGAAGCAAGATGCTTTGGGTCCTATCTCTGTCTTTGGAAACAATTCAGCAGTTTGTGCCTTGAAGCTCTACAGCAATGTAGCACACCCAGAGCAGAAGTTCTACTTCAGCCAGATCAGGCCTGCAAAGAAACTGCGTTTCACAGCCCTTTGTAAGGGATGTTCCCGGTAGGCTGTAAGAGCCCAATGCAGAGCGAGTTGTTTCTTAGCTTCCCAAAGAGCTGGAAGCAAGATGCTTTGGGGACTATCTCTGTCTTTGGAAACAATTCAGCACTTTGTGCCTTGAAGCTCTAGGGCAATGTAGCACACCCACAGCAGAAGTTCCACTTCAGCCAGATCAGGCCTGCAAAGAAACTGCGTTTCACAGCCCTTTGTAAGGGATGTTCCCGGTAGGCTGTAAGAGCCCAATGCAGAGCGAGTTGTTTCTTAGCTTCCCAAAGAGCTGGAAGCAAGATGCTTTGGGGACTATCTCTGTCTTTGGAAACAATTCAGCACTTTGTGCCTTGAAGCTCTAGGGCAATGTAGCACACCCACAGCAGAAGTTCTACTTCAGCCAGATCAGGCCTGCAAAGAAACTGCGTTTCACAGCCCTTTGTAAGGGATGTTCCCAGTAGGCTGTAAGAGCCCAATGCAGAACGAGTTGTTTCTTAGCTTCCCAAAGAGCTAGAAGTAAGATGCTTTGGGGACTATCTCTGTCTTTGGAAACAATTCAGCACTTTGTGCCTTGAAGCTCTAGGGCAATGTAGCACACCCAGAGCAGAAGTTCTACTTCAGCCAGATCAGGCCTGCAAAGAAACTGCGTTTCACAGCCCTTTGTAAGGGATGTTCCCGGTAGGCTGTAAGAGCCCAATGCAGAGCGAGTTGTTTCTTAGCTTCCCAAAGAGCTGGAAGCAAGATGCTTTGGGGACTATCTCTGTCTTTGGAAACAATTCAGCACTTTGTGCCTTGAAGCTCTAGGGCAATGTAGCACACCCACAGCAGAAGTTCTACTTCAGCCAGATCAGGCCGGCAAAGAAACTGCGTTTCACAGCCCTTTGTAAGGGATGTTCCCGGTAGGCTGTAAGAGCCCAATGCAGAGCGAGTTGTTTCTTAGCTTCCCAAAGAGCTGGAAGCAAGATGCTTTGGGGACTATCTCTGTCTTTGGAAACAATTCAGCACTTTGTGCCTTGAAGCTCTAGGGCAATGTAGCACACCCACAGCAGAAGTTCTACTTCAGCCAGATCAGGCCTGCAAAGAAACTGCGTTTCACAGCCCTTTGTAAGGGATGTTCCCGGTAGGCTGTAAGAGCCCAATGCAGAGAGAGTTGTTTCTTAGCTTCCCAAAGAGCTGGAAGCAAGATGCTTTGGGGACTATCTCTGTCTTTGGAAACAATTCAGCACTTTGTGCCTTGAAGCTCTAGGGCAATGTAGCACACCCACAGCAGAAGTTCTACTTCAGCCAGATCAGGCCGGCAAAGAAACTGCGTTTCACAGCCCTTTGTAAGGGATGTTCCCGGTAGGCTGTAAGAGCCCAATGCAGAGCGAGTTGTTTCTTAGCT
Source organism: Equus asinus (assembly GCF_041296235.1). Lineage (NCBI taxonomy): Eukaryota > Metazoa > Chordata > Mammalia > Perissodactyla > Equidae > Equus > Equus asinus. The sequence goes on along the minus strand of NW_027225522.1, from coordinate 39,353 downwards.
TCCCAAAGAGCTGGAAGCAAGATGCTTTGGGGACTATCTCTGTCTTTGGAAACAATTCAGCACTTTGTGCCTTGAAGCTCTAGGGCAATGTAGCACACCCACAGCAGAAGTTCTACTTCAGCCAGATCAGGCCGGCAAAGAAACTGCGTTTCACAGCCCTTTGTAAGGGATGTTCCCGGTAGGCTGTAAGAGCCCAATGCAGAGCGAGTTGTTTCTTAGCTTCCCAAAGAGCTGGAAGCAAGATGCTTTGGGGACTATCTCTGTCTTTGGAAACAATTCAGCACTTTGTGCCTTGAAGCTCTAGGGCAATGTAGCACACCCACAGCAGAAGTTCTACTTCAGCCAGATCAGGCCTGCAAAGAAACTGCGTTTCACAGCCCTTTGTAAGGGATGTTCCCGGTAGGCTGTAAGAGCCCAATGCAGAGAGAGTTGTTTCTTAGCTTCCCAAAGAGCTGGAAGCAAGATGCTTTGGGGACTATCTCTGTCTTTGGAAACAATTCAGCACTTTGTGCCTTGAAGCTCTAGGGCAATGTAGCACACCCACAGCAGAAGTTCTACTTCAGCCAGATCAGGCCCGCCAAGAAACTGCGTTCAACAGGACTTTGTAAGAGATGTTCCCCATAGGCTGTAAGAACAATGTGCAGAACGAGTTGTTTCATAGCTTCCCATAGAGCTGGAAGCAAGATGCTTTGGGTCCTATCTCTGTCTTTGGAAACAATTCAGCAGTTTGTGCCTTGAAGCTCTACAGCAATGTAGCACACCCAGAGCAGAAGTTCTACTTCAGCCAGATCAGGCCTGCAAAGAAACTGCGTTTCACAGCCCTTTGTAAGGGATGTTCCCGGTAGGCTGTAAGAGCCCAATGCAGAGCGAGTTGTTTCTTAGCTTCCCAAAGAGCTGGAAGCAAGATGCTTTGGGGACTATCTCTGTCTTTGGAAACAATTCAGCACTTTGTGCCTTGAAGCTCTAGGGCAATGTAGCACACCCACAGCAGAAGTTCCACTTCAGCCAGATCAGGCCTGCAAAGAAACTGCGTTTCACAGCCCTTTGTAAGGGATGTTCCCGGTAGGCTGTAAGAGCCCAATGCAGAGCGAGTTGTTTCTTAGCTTCCCAAAGAGCTGGAAGCAAGATGCTTTGGGGACTATCTCTGTCTTTGGAAACAATTCAGCACTTTGTGCCTTGAAGCTCTAGGGCAATGTAGCACACCCACAGCAGAAGTTCTACTTCAGCCAGATCAGGCCTGCAAAGAAACTGCGTTTCACAGCCCTTTGTAAGGGATGTTCCCAGTAGGCTGTAAGAGCCCAATGCAGAACGAGTTGTTTCTTAGCTTCCCAAAGAGCTGGAAGCAAGATGCTTTGGGGACTATCTCTGTCTTTGGAAACAATTCAGCACTTTGTGCCTTGAAGCTCTAGGGCAATGTAGCACACCCAGAGCAGAAGTTCTACTTCAGCCAGATCAGGCCTGCAAAGAAACTGCGTTTCACAGCCCTTTGTAAGGGATGTTCCCGGTAGGCTGTAAGAGCCCAATGCAGAGCGAGTTGTTTCTTAGCTTCCCAAAGAGCTGGAAGCAAGATGCTTTGGGGACTATCTCTGTCTTTGGAAACAATTCAGCACTTTGTGCCTTGAAGCTCTAGGGCAATGTAGCACACCCCACAGCAGAAGTTCCACTTCAGCCAGATCAGGCCTGCAAAGAAACTGCGTTTCACAGCCCTTTGTAAGGGATGTTCCCGGTAGGCTGTAAGAGCCCAATGCAGAGCGAGTTGTTTCTTAGCTTCCCAAAGAGCTGGAAGCAAGATGCTTTGGGGTCCTATCTCTGTCTTTGGAAACAATTCAGCAGTTTGTGCCTTGAAGCTCTACAGCAATGTAGCACACCCCAGAGCAGAAGTTCTACTTCAGCCAGATCAGGCCTGCAAAGAAACTGCGTTTCACAGCCCTTTGTAAGGGATGTTCCCGGTAGGCTGTAAGAGCCCAATGCAGAGCGAGTTGTTTCTTAGCTTCCCAAAGAGCTGGAAGCAAGATGCTTTGGGGACTATCTCTGTCTTTGGAAACAATTCAGCACTTTGTGCCTTGAAGCTCTAGGGACATGTAGCACACCCCACAGCAGAAGTTCCACTTCAGCCAGATCAGGCCTGCAAAGAAACTGCGTTTCACAGCCCTTTGTAAGGGATGTTCCCGGTAGGCTGTAAGAGCCCAATGCAGAGCGAGTTGTTTCTTAGCTTCCCAAAGAGCTGGAAGCAAGATGCTTTGGGGGACTATCTCTGTCTTTGGAAACAATTCAGCACTTTGTGCCTACCGAAGCATCCCTTACAAAGGGCATGTTGAAACCGCAAGTAGTTCTTTGCAGCCAGATCTGGCCTGCAAAGAAACTTCTGCTGTGGGTGTCTACATGCCCTAGGGATCGTTCAGGAGGCACAAAGTGCTGAATTGTTTCCAAAGACAGAGATAGTCCCCAAAGCATCTTGCTTCCAGCTCTTTGGGAAGCTAAGAAACAACTCGCTCTGCATTGGGCTCTTACAGCCTACCGGGAACATCCCTTACAAAGGGCTGTGAAACGCAGTTTCTTTGCAGGCCTGATCTGGCTGAAGTGGAACTTCTGCTGTGGGTGTGCTACATGTCCCTAGAGCTTCAAGGCACAAAGTGCTGAATTGTTTCCAAAGACAGAGATAGTCCCCAAAAGCATCTTGCTTCCAGCTCTTTGGGAAGCTAAGAAACAACTCGCTCTGCATTGGGCTCTTACAGCCTACCGGGAACATCCCTTACAAAGGGCTGTGAAACGCAGTTTCTTTGCAGGCCTGATCTGGCTGAAGTAGAACTTCTGCTCTGGGTGTGCTACATTGCTGTAGAGCTTCAAGGCACAAACTGCTGAATTGTTTCCAAAGACAGAGATAGGACCCAAAGCATCTTGCTTCCAGCTCTTTGGGAAGCTAAGAAACAACTCGCTCTGCATTGGGCTCTTACAGCCTACCGGGAACATCCCTTACAAAGGGCTGTGAAACGCAGTTTCTTTGCAGGCCTGATCTGGCTGAAGTGGAACTTCTGCTGTGGGGTGTGCTACATTGCCCTAGAGCTTCAAGGCACAAAGTGCTGAATTGTTTCCAAAGACAGAGATAGTCCCCAAAGCATCTTGCTTCCAGCTCTTTGGGAAGCTAAGAAACAACTCGCTCTGCATTGGGCTCTTACAGCCTACCGGGAACATCCCTTACAAAGGGCTGTGAAACGCAGTTTCTTTGCAGGCCTGATCTGGCTGAAGTAGAACTTCTGCTCTGGGTGTGCTACATTGCCCTAGAGCTTCAAGGCACAAAGTGCTGAATTGTTTCCAAAGACAGAGATAGTCCCCAAAGCATCTTGCTTCCAGCTCTTTGGGAAGCTAAGAAACAACTCGTTCTGCATTGGGCTCTTACAGCCTACTGGGAACATCCCTTACAAAGGGCTGTGGAAACGCAGTTTCTTTGCAGGCCTGATCTGGCTGAAGTAGAACTTCTGCTGTGGGTGTGCTACATTGCCCTAGAGCTTCAAGGCACAAAGTGCTGAATTGTTTCCAAAGACAGAGATAGTCCCCAAAGCATCTTGCTTCCAGCTCTTTGGGAAGCTAAGAAACAACTCGCTCTGCATTGGGCTCTTACAGCCTACCGGGAACATCCCTTACAAAGGGCTGTGAAACGCAGTTTCTTTGCAGGCCTGATCTGGCTGAAGTGGAACTTCTGCTGTGGGTGTGCTACATTGCCCTAGAGCTTCAAGGCACAAAGTGCTGAATTGTTTCCAAAGACAGAGATAGTCCCCAAAGCATCTTGCTTCCAGCTCTTTGGGAAGCTAAGAAACAACTCGCTCTGCATTGGGCTCTTACAGCCTACCGGGAACATCCCTTACAAAGGGGCTGTGAAACGCAGTTTCTTTGCAGGCCTGATCTGGCTGAAGTAGAACTTCTGCTCTGGGTGTGCTACATTGCTGTAGAGCTTCAAGGCACAAACTGCTGAATTGTTTCCAAAGACAGAGATAGGACCCAAAGCATCTTGCTTCCAGCTCTATGGGAAGCTATGAAACAACTCGTTCTGCACATTGTTCTTACAGCCTATGGGGAACATCTCTTACAAAGTCCTGTTGAACGCAGTTTCTTGGCGGGCCTGATCTGGCTGAAGTAGAACTTCTGCTGTGGGTGTGCTACATTGCCCTAGAGCTTCAAGGCACAAAGTGCTGAATTGTTTCCAAAGACAGAGATAGTCCCCAAAGCATCTTGCTTCCAGCTCTTTGGGAAGCTAAGAAACAACTCTCTCTGCATTGGGCTCTTACAGCCTACCGGGAACATCCCTTACAAAGGGCTGTGAAACGCAGTTTCTTTGCAGGCCTGATCTGGCTGAAGTAGAACTTCTGCTGTGGGTGTGCTACATTGCCCTAGAGCTTCAAGGCACAAAGTGCTGAATTGTTTCCAAAGACAGAGATAGTCCCCAAAGCATCTTGCTTCCAGCTCTTTGGGAAGCTAAGAAACAACTCGCTCTGCATTGGGCTCTTACAGCCTACCGGGAACATCCCTTACAAAGGGCTGTGAAACGCAGTTTCTTTGCCGGCCTGATCTGGCTGAAGTAGAACTTCTGCTGTGGGTGTGCTACATTGCCCTAGAGCTTCAAGGCACAAAGTGCTGAATTGTTTCCAAAGACAGAGATAGTCCCCAAAGCATCTTGCTTCCAGCTCTTTGGGAAGCTAAGAAACAACTCGCTCTGCATTGGGCTCTTACAGCCTACCGGGAACATCCCTTACAAAGGGCTGTGAAACGCAGTTTCTTTGCCGGCCTGATCTGGCTGAAGTAGAACTTCTGCTGTGGGTGTGCTACATTGCCCTAGAGCTTCAAGGCACAAAGTGCTGAATTGTTTTCCAAAGACAGAGATAGTCCCCAAAGCATCTTGCTTCCAGCTCTTTGGGAAGCTAAGAAACAACTCTCTCTGCATTGGGCTCTTACAGCCTACCGGGAACATCCCTTACAAAGGGCTGTGAAACGCAGTTTCTTTGCAGGCCTGATCTGGCTGAAGTAGAACTTCTGCTGTGGGTGTGCTACATTGCCCTAGAGCTTCAAGGCACAAAGTGCTGAATTGTTTCCAAAGACAGAGATAGTCCCCAAAGCATCTTGCTTCCAGCTCTTTGGGAAGCTAAGAAACAACTCGCTCTGCATTGGGCTCTTACAGCCTACCGGGAACATCCCTTACAAAGGGCTGTGAAACGCAGTTTCTTTGCCGCCTGATCTGGCTGAAGTAGAACTTCTGCTGTGGGGGTGTGCTACATTGCCCTAGAGCTTCAAGGCACAAAGTGCTGAATTGTTTCCAAAGACAGAGATAGTCCCCAAAGCATCTTGCTTCCAGCTCTTTGGGAAGCTAAGAAACAACTCGCTCTGCATTGGGCTCTTACAGCCTACCGGGAACATCCCTTACAAAGGGCTGTGGAAACGCAGTTTCTTTGCAGGCCTGATCTGGCTGAAGTAGAACTTCTGCTCTGGGTGTGCTACATTGCCCTAGAGCTTCAAGGCACAAAGTGCTGAATTGTTTCCAAAGACAGAGATAGTCCCCCAAAGCATCTTACTTCTAGCTCTTTGGGAAGCTAAGAAACAACTCGTTCTGCATTGGGCTCTTACAGCCTACTGGGAACATCCCTTACAAAGGGCTGTGAAACGCAGTTTCTTTGCAGGCCTGATCTGGCTGAAGTAGAACTTCTGCTGTGGGTGTGCTACATTGCCCTAGAGCTTCAAGGCACAAAGTGCTGAATTGTTTCCAAAGACAGAGATAGTCCCCAAAGCATCTTGCTTCCAGCTCTTTGGGAAGCTAAGAAACAACTCGCTCTGCATTGGGCTCTTACAGCCTACCGGAACATCCCTTACAAAGGGCTGTGAAACGCAGTTTCTTTGCAGGCCTGATCTGGCTGAAGTGGAACTTCTGCTGTGGGTGTGCTACATTGCCCTAGAGCTTCAAGGCACAAAGTGCTGAATTGTTTCCAAAGACAGAGATAGTCCCCAAAGCATCTTGCTTCCAGCTCTTTGGGAAGCTAAGAAACAACTCGCTCTGCATTGGGCTCTTACAGCCTACCGGGAACATCCCTTACAAAGGGCTGTGAAACGCAGTTTCTTTGCAGGCCTGATCTGGCTGAAGTAGAACTTCTGCTCTGGGGTGTGCTACATTGCTGTAGAGCTTCAAGGCACAAACTGCTGAATTGTTTCCAAAGACAGAGATAGGACCCAAAGCATCTTGCTTCCAGCTCTATGGGAAGCTATGAAACAACTCGTTCTGCACATTGTTCTTACAGCCTATGGGGAACATCTCTTACAAAGTCCTGTTGAACGCAGTTTCTTGGCGGGCCTGATCTGGCTGAAGTAGAACTTCTGCTGTGGGTGTGCTACATTGCCCTAGAGCTTCAAGGCACAAAGTGCTGAATTGTTTCCAAAGACAGAGATAGTCCCCAAAGCATCTTGCTTCCAGCTCTTTGGGAAGCTAAGAAACAACTCGCTCTGCATTGGGCTCTTACAGCCTACCGGGAACATCCCTTACAAAGGGCTGTGAAACGCAGTTTCCTTTGCAGGCCTGATCTGGCTGAAGTAGAACTTCTGATCTGGGTGTGCTACATTGCCCTAGAGCTTCAAGGCACAAAGTGCTGAATTGTTTCCAAAGACAGAGATAGTCCCCAAAGCATCTTGCTTCCAGCTCTTTGGGAAGCTAAGAAACACTCGTTCTGCATTGGGCTCTTACAGCCTACTGGGAACATCCCTTACAAAGGGCTGTGAAACGCAGTTTCTTTGCAGGCCTGATCTGGCTGAAGTAGAACTTCTGCTGTGGCTATGCCTACATTGCCCTAGAGCTTCAAGGCACAAAGTGCTGAATTGTTTCCAAAGACAGAGATAGTCCCCAAAGCATCTTGCTTCCAGCTCTTTGGGAAGCTAAGAAACAACTCGCTCTGCATTGGGCTCTTACAGCCTACCGGGAACATCCCTTACAAAGGGCTGTGAAACGCAGTTTCTTTGCAGGCCTGATCTGGCTGAAGTGAACTTCTGCTGTGGGTGTGCTACATTGCCCTAGAGCTTCAAGGCACAAAGTGCTGAATTGTTTCCAAAGACAGAGATAGTCCCCAAAGCATCTTGCTTCCAGCTCTTTGGGAAGCTAAGAAACAACTCGCTCTGCATTGGGCTCTTACAGCCCTACCGGGAACATCCCTTACAAAGGGCTGTGAAACGCAGTTTCTTTGCAGGCCTGATCTGGCTGAAGTGGAACTTCTGCTCTGGGTGTGCTACATTGCCCTAGAGCTTCAAGGCACAAAGTGCTGAATTGTTTCCAAAGACAGAGATAGTCCCCAAAGCATCTTGCTTCCAGCTCTTTGGGAAGCTAAGAAACAACTCGTTCTGCATTGGGCTCTTACAGCCTACTGGGAACATCCCTTACAAAGGGCTGTGAAACGCAGTTTCTTTGCAGGCCTGATCTGGCTGAAGTAGAACTTCTGCTGTGGGTGTGCTACATTGCCCTAGAGCTTCAAGGCACAAAGTGCTGAATTGTTTCCAAAGACAGAGATAGTCCCCAAAGCATCTTGCTTCCAGCTCTTTGGGAAGCTAAGAAACAACTCGCTCTGCATTGGGCTCTTACAGCCTACCGGGAACATCCCTTACAAAGGGCTGTGAAACGCAGTTTCTTTGCAGGCCTGATCTGGCTGAAGTGGAACTTCTGCTGTGGGTGTGCTACATTGCCCTAGAGCTTCAAGGCACAAAGTGCTGAATTGTTTCCAAAGACAGAGATAGTCCCCAAAGCATCTTGCTTCCAGCTCTTTGGGAAGCTAAGAAACAACTCGCTCTGCATTGGGCTCTTACAGCCTACCGGGAACATCCCTTACAAAGGGCTGTGAAACGCAGTTTCTTTGCAGGCCTGATCTGGCTGAAGTAGAACTTCTGCTCTGGGTGTGCTACATTGCTGTAGAGCTTTCAAGGCACAAACTGCTGAATTGTTTCCAAAGACAGAGATAGGACCCAAAGCATCTTGCTTCCAGCTCTATGGGAAGCTATGAAACAACTCGTTCTGCACATTGTTCTTACAGCCTATGGGGAACATCTCTTACAAAGTCCTGGTTGAACGCAGTTTCTTGGCGGGCCTGATCTGGCTGAAGTAGAACTTCTGCTGTGGGTGTGCTACATTGCCCTAGAGCTTCAAGGCACAAAGTGCTGAATTGTTTCCAAAGACAGAGATAGTCCCCAAAGCATCTTGCTTCCAGCTCTTTGGGAAGCTAAGAAACAACTCTCTCTGCATTGGGCTCTTACAGCCTACCGGGAACATCCCTTACAAAGGGCTGTGAAACGCAGTTTCTTTGCAGGCCTGATCTGGCTGAAGTAGAACTTCTGCTGTGGGGTGTGCTACATTGCCCTAGAGCTTCAAGGCACAAAGTGCTGAATTGTTTCCAAAGACAGAGATAGTCCCCAAAGCATCTTGCTTCCAGCTCTTTGGGAAGCTAAGAAACAACTCGCTCTGCATTGGGCTCTTACAGCCTACCGGGAACATCCCTTACAAAGGGCTGTGAAACGCAGTTTCTTTGCAGGCCTGATCTGGCTGAAGTGGAACTTCTGCTGTGGGTTGTGCTACATTGCCCTAGAGCTTCAAGGCACAAAGTGCTGAATTGTTTCCAAAGACAGAGATAGTCCCCAAAGCATCTTGCTTCCAGCTCTTTGGGAAGCTAAGAAACAACTCGCTCTGCATTGGGCTCTTACAGCCTACCAGGAACATCCCTTACAAAGGGCTGTGAAACGCAGTTTCTTTGCAGGCCTGATCTGGCTGAAGTAGAACTTCTGCTGTGGGTGTGCTACATTGCCCTAGAGCTTCAAGGCACAAAGTGCTGAATTGTTTCCAAAGACAGAGATAGTCCCCAAAGCATCTTGCTTCCAGCTCTATGGAAGCTATGAAACAACTCGTTCTGCACATTGTTCTTACAGCCTATGGGGAACATCTCTTACAAAGTCCTGTTGAACGCAGTTTCTTGGCGGGCCTGATCTGGCTGAAGTAGAACTTCTGCTGTGGGTGTGCTACATTGCCCTAGAGCTTCAAGGCACAAAGTGCTGAATTGTTTCCAAAGACAGAGATAGTCCCCAAAGCATCTTGCTTCCAGCTCTTTGGGAAGCTAAGAAACAACTCGCTCTGCATTGGGCTCTTACAGCCTACCGGGAACATCCCTTACAAAGGGCTGTGAAACGCAGTTTTCTTTGCAGGCCTGATCTGGCTGAAGTAGAACTTCTGCTCTGGGTGTGCTACATTGCCCTAGAGCTTCAAGGCACAAAGTGCTGAATTGTTTCCAAAGACAGAGATAGGCCCCAAAGCATCTTGCTTCCAGCTCTATGGGAAGCTATGAAACAACTCGCTCTGCACAGTGTTCTTACAGCCTATGGGGAACATCTCTTACAAAGTCCTGTTGAACGCAGTTTCTTGGCGGGCCTGATCTGGCTGAAGTAGAACTTCTGCTGTGGGTGTGCTACATTGCCCTAGAGCTTCAAGGCACAAAGTGCTGAATTGTTTCCAAAGACAGAGATAGTCCCCAAAGCATCTTGCTTCCAGCTCTTTGGAAGCTAAGAAACAACTCGTTCTGCATTGGGCTCTTACAGCCTACCGGAACATCCCTTACAAAGGGCTGTGAAACGCAGTTTCTTTGCAGGCCTGATCTGGCTGAAGTAGAACTTCTGCTGTGGGTGTGCTACATTGCCCTAGAGCTTCAAGGCACAAAGTGCTGAATTGTTTCCAAAGACAGAGATAGTCCCCAAAGCATCTTGCTTCCAGCTCTTTGGGAAGCTAAGAAACAACTCGCTCTGCATTGGGCTCTTACAGCCTACCGGGAACATCCCTTACAAAGGGCTGTGAAACGCAGTTTTCTTTGCAGGCCTGATCTGGCTGAAGTGGAACTTCTGCTGTGGGTGTGCTACATTGCCCTAGAGCTTCAAGGCACAAAGTGCTGAATTGTTTCCAAAGACAGAGATAGTCCCCAAAGCATCTTGCTTCCAGCTCTTTGGGAAGCTAAGAAACAACTCGCTCTGCATTGGGCTCTTACAGCCTACCGGGAACATCCCTTACAAAGGGCTGTGAAACGCAGTTTCTTTGCAGGCCTGATCTGGCTGAAGTAGAACTTCTGCTGTGGGTGTGCTACATTGCCCTAGAGCTTCAAGGCACAAAGTGCTGAATTGTTTCCAAAGACAGAGATAGTCCCCAAAGCATCTTGCTTCCAGCTCTTTGGGAAGCTAAGAAACAACTCGCTCTGCATTGGGCTCTTACAGCCTACCGGGAACATCCCTTACAAAGGGCTGTGAAACGCAGTTTCTTTGCAGGCCAGATCTGGCTGAAGTGGAACTTCTGCTGTGGGGTGTGCTACATTGCCCTAGAGCTTCAAGGCACAAAGTGCTGAATTGTTTCCAAAGACAGAGATAGTCCCCAAAGCATCTTGCTTCCAGCTCTTTGGGAAGCTAAGAAACAACTCGCTCTGCATTGGGCTCTTACAGCCTACCGGGAACATCCCTTACAAAGGGCTGTGAAACGCAGTTTCTTTGCAGGCCTGATCTGGCTGAAGTGGAACTTCTGCTGTGGGTGTGCTACATTGCCCTAGAGCTTCAAGGCACAAAGTGCTGAATTGTTTCCAAAGACAGAGATAGTCCCCAAAGCATCTTGCTTCCAGCTCTTTGGGAAGCTAAGAAACAACTCGCTCTGCATTGGGCTCTTACAGCCTACCGGGAACATCCCTTACAAAGGGCTGTGAAACGCAGTTTCTTTGCAGGCCTGATCTGGCTGAAGTAGAACTTCTGCTCTGGGTGTGCTACATTGCCCTAGAGCTTCAAGGCACAAAGTGCTGAATTGTTTCCAAAGACAGAGATAGTCCCCAAAGCATCTTGCTTCCAGCTCTTTGGGAAGCTAAGAAACAACTCGCTCTGCATTGGGCTCTTACAGCCTACCGGGAACATCCCTTACAAAGGGCTGTGAAACGCAGTTTCTTTGCAGGCCTGATCTGGCTGAAGTAGAACTTCTGCTCTGGGTGTGCTACATTGCCCTAGAGCTTCAAGGCACAAAGTGCTGAATTGTTTCCAAAGACAGAGATAGTCCCCAAAGCATCTTGCTTCCAGCTCTTTGGGAAGCTAAGAAACAACTCGTTCTGCATTGGGCTCTTACAGCCTACCGGGAACATCCCTTACAAAGGGCTGTGAAACGCAGTTTCTTTGCAGGCCTGATCTGGCTGAAGTAGAACTTCTGCTGTGGGTGTGCTACATTGCCCTAGAGCTTCAAGGCACAAAGTGCTGAATTGTTTCCAAAGACAGAGATAGTCCCCAAAGCATCTTGCTTCCAGCTCTTTGGGAAGCTAAGAAACAACTCGCTCTGCATTGGGCTCTTACAGCCTACCGGGAACATCCCTTACAAAGGGCTGTGAAACGCAGTTTCTTTGCAGGCCTGATCTGGCTGAAGTAGAACTTCTGCTGTGGGTGTGCTACATTGCCCTAGAGCTTCAAGGCACAAAGTGCTGAATTGTTTCCAAAGACAGAGATAGTCCCCAAAGCATCTTGCTTCCAGCTCTTTGGGAAGCTAAGAAACAACTCGTTCTGCATTGGGGCTCTTACAGCCTACCGGGAACAAACCTTACAAAGGGCTGTGAAACGCAGTTTCTTTGCAGGCCTGATCTGGCTGAAGTAGAACTTCTGCTGTGGGGTGTGCTACATTGCCCTAGAGCTTCAAGGCACAAAGTGCTGAATTGTTTCCAAAGACAGAGATAGTCCCCAAAGCATCTTGCTTCCAGCTCTTTGGGAAGCTATAGAAACAACTCGCTCTGCATTGGGCTCTTACAGCCTACCGGGAACATCCCTTACAAAGGGCTGTGAAACGCAGTTTCTTTGCAGGGCCTGATCTGGCTGAAGTAGAACTTCTGCTCTGGGTGTGCTACATTGCCCTAGAGCTTCAAGGCACAAAGTGCTGAATTGTTTCCAAAGACAGAGATAGTCCCCAAAGCATCTTGCTTCCAGCTCTTTGGGAAGCTAAGAAACAACTCGTTCTGCATTGGGCTCTTACAGCCTATCGGGAACATCCCTTACAAAGGGCTGTGAAACGCAGTTTCTTTGCAGGCCTCATCTGGCTGAAGTAGAACTTCTGCTGTGGGTGTGCTACATTGCCCTAGAGCTTCAAGGCACAAAGTGCTGAATTGATTCCAAAGACAGAGATAGTCCCCAAAGCATCTTGCTTCCAGCTCTTTGGGAAGCTAAGAAAACAACTCGCTCTGCATTGGGCTCTTACAGCCTACCGGGAACATCCCTTACAAAGGGCTGTGAAACGCAGTTTCTTTGCAGGCCTGATCTGGCTGAAGTAGAACTTCTGCTGTGGGTGTGCTACATTGCCCTAGAGCTTCAAGGCACAAAGTGCTGAATTGTTTCCAAAGACAGAGATAGTCCCCAAAGCATCTTGCTTCCAGCTCTTTGGGAAGCTAAGAAACAACTCGTTCTGCATTGGGCTCTTACAGCCTACCGGGAACATCCCTTACAAAGGGCTGTGAAACGCAGTTTCTTTGCAGGGCCTGATCTGGCTGAAGTAGAACTTCTGCTGTGGGTGTGCTACATTGCCCTAGAGCTTCAAGGCACAAAGTGCTGAATTGTTCCAAAGACAGAGATAGTCCCCAAAGCATCTTGCTTCCAGCTCTTTGGGAAGCTTAGAAACAACTCGTTCTGCATTGGGCTCTTACAGCCTACCGGGAACATCCCTTACAAAGGGCTGTGAAACGCAGTTTCTTTTGCAGGCCTGATCTGGGCTGAAGTAGAACTTCTGCTCTGGGTGTGCTACATTGCCCTAGAGCTTCAAGGCACAAAGTGCTGAATTGTTTCCAAAGACAGAGATAGTCCCCAAAGCATCTTGCTTCCAGCTCTTTGGGAAGCTAAGAAACAACTCGCTCTGCATTGGGCTCTTACAGCCTACCGGGAACATCCCTTACAAAGGGCTGTGAAACGCAGTTTCTTTGCAGGCCTGATCTGGCTGAAGTAGAACTTCTGCTGTGGGTGTGCTACATTGCCCTAGAGCTTCAAGGCACAAAGTGCTGAATTGTTTCCAAAGACAGAGATAGTCCCCAAAGCATCTTGCTTCCAGCTCTTTGGGAAGCTAAGAAACAACTCGTTCTGCATTGGGCTCTTACAGCCTACCGGGAACATCCCTTACAAAGGGCTGTGAAACGCAGTTTCTTTGCAGGCCTGATCTGGCTGAAGTAGAACTTCTGCTGTGGGTGTGCTACATTGCCCTAGAGCTTCAAGGCACAAAGTGCTGAATTGATTCCAAAGACAGAGATAGTCCCCAAAGCATCTTGCTTCCAGCTCTTTGGGAAGCTAAGAAACAACTCGCTCTGCATTGGGCTCTTACAGCCTACCGGGAACATCCCTTACAAAGGGCTGTGAAACGCAGTTTCTTTGCCGGCCTGATCTGGCTGAAGTAGAACTTCTGCTGTGGGTGTGCTACATTGCCCTAGAGCTTCAAGGCACAAAGTGCTGAATTGTTTCCAAAGACAGAGATAGTCCCCAAGCATCTTGCTTCCAGCTCTTTGGGAAGCTAAGAAACAACTCGTTCTGCATTGGGCTCTTACAGCCTACCGGGAACATCCCTTACAAAGGGCTGTGAAACGCAGTTTCTTTGCAGGCCTGATCTGGCTGAAGTAGAACTTCTGCTGTGGGTGTGCTACATTGCCCTAGAGCTTCAAGGCACAAAGTGCTGAATTGTTTCCAAAGACAGAGATAGTCCCCAAAGCATCTTGCTTCCAGCTCTTTGGGAAGCTAAGAAACAACTCGTTCTGCATTGGGCTCTTACAGCCTACCGGGAACATCCCTTACAAAGGGCTGTGAAACGCAGTTTCCTTTGCAGGCCTGATCTGGCTGAAGTAGAACTTCTGCTGTGGGTGTGCTACATTGCCCTAGAGCTTCAAGGCACAAAGTGCTGAATTGTTTCCAAAGACAGAGATAGTCCCCAAAGCATCTTGCTTCCAGCTCTTTGGGAAGCTAAGAAACAACTCGCTCTGCATTGGGCTCTTACAGCCTACCGGGAACATCCCTTACAAAGGGCTGTGAAACGCAGTTTCTTTGCAGGCCTGATCTGGCTGAAGTAGAACTTCTGCTCTGGGTGTGCTACATTGCCCTAGAGCTTCAAGGCACAAAGTGCTGAATTGTTTCCAAAGACAGAGATAGTCCCCAAAGCATCTTGCTTCCAGCTCTTTGGGAAGCTAAGAAACAACTCGTTCTGCATTGGGCTCTTACAGCCTACCGGGAACATCCCTTACAAAGGGCTGTGAAACGCAGTTTCTTTGCCGGCCTGATCTGGCTGAAGTAGAACTTCTGCTGTGGGTGTGCTACATTGCCCTAGAGCTTCAAGGCACAAAGTGCTGAATTGTTTCCAAAGACAGAGATAGTCCCCCAAAGCATCTTGCTTCCAGCTCTTTGGGAAGCTAAGAAACAACTCGCTCTGCATTGGGCTCTTACAGCCTACCGGGAACATCCCTTACAAAGGGCTGTGAAACGCAGTTTCTTTGCAGGCCTTATCTGGCTGAAGTAGAACTTCTGCTGTGGGTGTGCTACATTGCCCTAGAGCTTCAAGGCACAAAGTGCTGAATTGTTTCCAAAGACAGAGATAGTCCCCAAAGCATCTTGCTTCCAGCTCTTTGTGAAGCTAAGAAACAACTCGTTCTGCATTGGGCTCTTACAGCCTACCGGGAACAAACCTTACAAAGGGCTGTGAAACGCAGTTTCTTTGCAGGCCTGATCTGGCTGAAGTAGAACTTCTGCTGTGGGTGTGCTACATTGCCCTAGAGCTTCAAGGCACAAAGTGCTGAATTGTTTCCAAAGACAGAGATAGTCCCAAAGCATCTTGCTTCCAGCTCTTTGGGAAGCTAAGAAACAACTCGTTCTGCATTGGGCTCTTACAGCCTACCGGGAACATCCCTTACAAAGGGCTGTGAAACGCAGTTTTCTTTGCAGGCCTGATCTGGCTGAAGTAGAACTTCTGCTGTGGGTGTGCTACATTGCCCTAGAGCTTCAAGGCACAAAGTGCTGAATTGTTTCCAAAGACAGAGATAGTCCCCAAAGCATCTTGCTTCCAGCTCTTTGGGAAGCTAAGAAACAACTCGCTCTGCATTGGGCTCTTACAGCCTACCGGGAACATCCCTTACAAAGGGCTGTGAAACGCAGTTTCTTTGCAGGCCTGATCTGGCTGAAGTAGAACTTCTGCTGTGGGTGTGCTACATTGCCCTAGAGCTTCAAGGCACAAAGTGCTGAATTGTTTCCAAAGACAGAGATAGTCCCCAAAGCATCTTGCTTCCAGCTCTTTGGGAAGCTAAGAAACAACTCGTTCTGCATTGGGCTCTTACAGCCTACCGGGAACAAACCTTACAAAGGGCTGTGAAACGCAGTTTCTTTGCAGGCCTGATCTGGCTGAAGTAGAACTTCTGCTGTGGGTGTGCTACATTGCCCTAGAGCTTCAAGGCACAAAGTGCTGAATTGTTTCCAAAGACAGAGATAGTCCCCAAAGCATCTTGCTTCCAGCTCTTTGGGAAGCTAAGAAACAACTCGCTCTGCATTGGGCTCTTACAGCCTACCCGGGAACATCCCTTACAAAGGGCTGTGAAACGCCAGTTTCTTTGCAGGCCTGATCTGGCTGAAGTAGAACTTCTGCTCTGGGTGTGCTACATTGCCCTAGAGCTTCAAGGCACAAAGTGCTGAATTGTTTCCAAAGACAGAGATAGTCCCCAAAGCATCTTGCTTCCAGCTCTTTGGGAAGCTAAGAAACAACTCGTTCTGCATTGGGCTCTTACAGCCTATCGGGAACATCCCTTACAAAGGGCTGTGAAACGCAGTTTCTTTGCAGGCCTCATCTGGCTGAAGTAGAACTTCTGCTGTGGGTGTGCTACATTGCCCTAGAGCTTCAAGGCACAAAGTGCTGAATTGATTCCAAAGACAGAGATAGTCCCCAAAGCATCTTGCTTCCAGCTCTTTGGGAAGCTAAGAAACAACTCGCTCTGCATTGGGCTCTTACAGCCTACCGGGAACATCCCTTACAAAGGGGCTGTGAAACGCAGTTTCTTTGCAGGCCTGATCTGGCTGAAGTA
Organism: Equus asinus; assembly: GCF_041296235.1. Lineage (NCBI taxonomy): Eukaryota > Metazoa > Chordata > Mammalia > Perissodactyla > Equidae > Equus > Equus asinus. The sequence continues at coordinate 23,265 of NW_027225522.1, read as the reverse complement.
GAACTTCTGCTGTGGGTGTGCTACATTGCCCTAGAGCTTCAAGGCACAAAGTGCTGAATTGTTTCCAAAGACAGAGATAGTCCCCAAAGCATCTTGCTTCCAGCTCTTTGGGAAGCTAAGAAACAACTCGTTCTGCATTGGGCTCTTACAGCCTACCGGGAACATCCCTTACAAAGGGCTGTGAAACGCAGTTTCTTTGCAGGCCTGATCTGGCTGAAGTAGAAACTTCTGCTGTGGGTGTGCTACATTGCCCTAGAGCTTCAAGGCACAAAGTGCTGAATTGTTTCCAAAGACAGAGATAGTCCCCAAAGCATCTTGCTTCCAGCTCTTTGGGAAGCTTAGAAACAACTCGTTCTGCATTGGGCTCTTACAGCCTACCGGGAACATCCCTTACAAAGGGCTGTGAAACGCAGTTTCTTTGCAGGCCTGATCTGGCTGAAGTAGAACTTCTGCTCTGGGTGTGCTACATTGCCCTAGAGCTTCAGGCACAAAGTGCTGAATTGTTTCCAAAGACAGAGATAGTCCCCAAAGCATCTTGCTTCCAGCTCTTTGGGAAGCTAAGAAAACAACTCGCTCTGCATTGGGCTCTTACAGCCTACCGGGAACATCCCTTACAAAGGGCTGTGAAACGCAGTTTCTTTGCAGGCCTAAAAAAAAAAAAGTAGAACTTCTGCTGTGGTTCACAGCCCTTTGTAAGACGGATGTTTTTTGTAGGCTGTAAGAGCCCAATGCAGAGCGAGTTGTTTCTTAGCTTCCCCAAAGAGCTGGAAACGCAAGATGCTTTGGGGACTATCTCTGTCTTTGGAAAACATTCAGCACTTTGTGCCTTGAGCTCTAGGGCAATGTAGAACACCACAGCAGGGAGTCTCTACTTCAGCCAGACTCAGCGCCTGCAAAGAAACTGCGTTTCACAGCCCTTTGTAAGGGATGTTCCCGGTAGGCTGTAAGAGCCAATGCAGAGCGAGTTGTTTCTTAGCTTCCCAAAGAGCTGGAAGCAAGATGCTTTGGGGACTATCTCTGTCTTTGGAAACAATTCAGCACTTTGTGCCTTGAAGCTCTAGGGCAATGTAGCACACCCACAGCAGAAGTTCTACTTCAGCCAGATCAGGCCTGCAAAGAAACTGCGTTTCACAGCCCTTTGTAAGGGATGTTCCCGGTAGGCTGTAAGAGCCCAATGCAGAAGCGAGTTGTTTCTTAGCTTCCCAAGAGCTGGAAGCAAGATGCTTTGGGACTATCTCTGTCTTTGGAAACAATTCAGCACTTTGTGCCTTGAAGCTCTAGGGCAATGTAGCACACCCACAGCAGAAGTTCTACTTCAGCCAGATCAGGCCTGCAAAGAAAACTGCGTTTCACAGCCCTTTGTAAGGGATGTTTCCCGGTAGGCTGTAAGAGCCCAATGCAGAGCGAGTTGTTTCTTAGCTTCCCAAAGAGCTGGAAGCAAGATGCTTTGGGGACTATCTCTGTCTTTGGAAACAATTCAGCACTTTGTGCCTTGAAGCTCTAGGGCAATGTAGCACACCCACAGCAGAAGTTCTACTTCAGCCAGATCAGGCCTGCAAAGAAACTGCGTTTCACAGCCCTTTGTAAGGGATGTTCCCGGTAGGCTGTAAGAGCCCAATGCAGAACGAGTTGTTTCTTAGCTTCCCAAAGAGCTGGAAGCAAGATGCTTTGGGGACTATCTCTGTCTTTGGAAACAATTCAGCACTTTGTGCTTGAAGCTCTAGGGCAATGTAGCACACCCACAGCAGAAGTTCTACTTCAGCCAGATCAGGCCTGCAAAGAAACTGCGTTTCACAGCCCTTTGTAAGGGATGTTCCCGGTAGGCTGTAAGAGCCCAATGCAGAACGAGTTGTTTCTTAGCTTCCCAAAGAGCTGGAAGCAAGATGCTTTGGGGACTATCTCTGTCTTTGGAAACAATTCAGCACTTTGTGCCTTGAAGCTTCCTAGGGCAATGTAGCACACCCACAGCAGAAGTTCTACCTTCAGCCAGATCAGGCCTGCAAAGAAACTGCGTTTCACAGCCCTTTGTAAGGGATGTTCCCGGTAGGCTGTAAGAGCCCAATGCAAGAACGAGTTGTTTCTTAGCTTCCAAAGAGCTGGAAGCAAGATGCTTTGGGACTATCTCTGTCTTTGAAACAATTCAGCACTTTGTGCCTTGAAGCTCTAGGGCAATGTAGCACAACCCACAGCAGAAGTTCTACTTCAGCCAGATCAGCCTGCAAAAGAAACTGCGTTTCACAAGGCCCTTTGTAAGGGATGTTCCCGGTAGGCTGTAAGAGCCCAATGCAGAACGAGTTGTTTCTTAGCTTCCCAAAGAGCTGGAAGCAAGATGCTTTGGGGACTATCTCTGTCTTTGGAAACAATTCAGCACTTTGTGCCTTGAAGCTCTAGGGCAATGTAGCACACCCACCAGCAGAAGTTCTACTTCAGCCAGATCAGGCCTGCCAAGAAACTGCGTTTCAACAGGACTTTGTAAGAGATGTTCCCCGATAGGCTGTAAGAACACTGTGCAGAGCGAGTTGTTTCATAGCTTCACATAGAGCTGGAAGCAAGATTCTTTGGGGCCTATCTCTGTCTTTGGAAACAATTCAGCAGTTTGTGCCTTGAAGCTCTAGAGCAATGTAGCACACCCAGAGCAGAAGTTCTACTTCAGCCAGATCAGGCCTGCAAAGAAACTGCGTTTCACAGCCCTTTGTAAGGGATGTTCCCGGTAGGCTGTAAGAGCCCAATGCAGAGCGAGTTGTTTCTTAGCTTCCCAAAGAGCTGGAAGCAAGATGCTTTGGGGACTATCTCCTGTCTTTGGAAACAATTCAGCACTTTGTGCCTTGAAGCTCTAGGGCAATGTAGCACACCCCAGAGCAGAAGTTCTACTTCAGCCAGATCAGGCCTGCAAAGAAACTGCGTTTCACAGCCCTTATGTAAGGGATGTTCCCGGTAGGCTGTAAGAGCCCAATGCAGAGCGAGTTGTTTCTTAGCTTCCCAAAGAGCTGGAAGCAAGATGCTTTGGGGACTATCTCTGTCTTTGGAAAAAATTCAGCACTTTGTGCCTTGAAGCTCTAGGGCAATGTAGCACATCCAGAGCAGAAGTTCTACTTCAGCCAATCAGGCCTGCAAAGAAACTGCGTTTCACAGCCCTTTGTAAGGGATGTTCCCGGTAGGCTGTAAGAGCCCAATGCAGAGCGAGTTGTTTCTTAGCTTCCAAAGAGCTGGAAGCAAGATGCTTTGGGGACTATCTCTGTCTTTGGAAACAATTCAGCACTTTGTGCCTTGAAGCTCTAGGGCAATGTAGCACACCCACAGCAGAAGTTCTACTTCAGCCAGATCAGGCCGGCAAAGAAACTGCGTTTCACAGCCCTTTGTAAGGGATGTTCCCGGGTAGGCTGTAAGAGCCCAATGCAGAACGAGTTGTTTCTTAGCTTCCCAAAGAGCTGGAAGCAAGATGCTTTGGGGACTATCTCTGTCTTTGGAAACAATTCAGCACTTTGTGCCTTGAAGCTCTAGGGCAATGTAGCACACCACAGCAGAAGTTCTACTTCAGCCAGATCAGGCCTGCAAAGAAACTGCATTTCACAGCCCTTTGTAAGGGATGTTCCCGGTAGGCTGTAAGAGCCCATGCAGACGAGTTGTTTCTTAGCTTCCCAAAGAGCTGGAAGCAAGATGCTTTGGGGACTATCTCTGTCTTTGGAAACAATTCAGCACTTTGTGCCTTGAAGCTCTAGGGCAATGTAGCACACCCACAGCAGAAGTTCTACTTCAGCCAGATCAGGCCGGCAAAGAAACTGCGTTTCACAGCCTTTGTAAGGGATGTTCCCGGTAAGGCTGTAAGAGCCAATGCAGAACGAGTTGTTCTTAGCTTCCCAAAGAGCTGGAAGCAAGATGCTTTGGGGACTATCTCTGTCTTTGGAAACAATTCAGCACTTTGTGCCTTGAAGCTCTAGGGCAATGTAGCACACCCACAGCAGAAGTTCTACTTCAGCCAGATCAGGCCTGCCAAGAAACCTGCGTTCAACAGACTTTGTAAGAGATGTTCCCATAGGCTGTAAGAACACTGTGCAGAGCGAGTTGTTTCATAGCTTCCCATAGAGCTGGAAGCAAGATGCTTTGGGGCCTATCTTTGTCTTTGGAAACAATTCAGCAGTTTGTGCCTTGAAGCTCTAGAGCAATGTAGCACACCCACAGCAGAAGTTCTACTTCAGCCAGATCAGGCCTGCAAAGAAACTGCGTTTCACAGCCTTGTAAGGGATGTTCCCGGTAGGCTGTAAGAGCCCAATGCAGAGCGAGTTGTTTCTTAGCTTCCCAAGAGCTGGAAGCAAGATGCTTTGGGGGACTATCTCTGTCTTTGGAAACAATTCAGCACTTTGTGCCTTGAAGCTCTAGGGCAATGTCAGCACACCAGAGCAGAAGTTCTACTTCAGCCAGATCAGGCCTGCAAAGAAACTGCGTTTCACAGCCCTTTGTAAGGGATGTTCCCGGTAGGCTGTAAGAGCCCAATGCAGAGCGAGTTGTTTCTTAGCTTCCCAAAGAGCTGAAGCAAGATGCTTTGGGGACTATCTCTGTCTTTGGAAACAATTCAGCACTTTGTGCCTTGAAGCTCTAGGGCAATGTAGCACACCCACAGCAGAAGTTCTACTTCAGCCAGATCAGGCCTGCAAAGAAACTGCGTTTCACAGCCCTTTGTAAGGGATGTTCCCGGTAGGCTGTAAGAGCCCAATGCAGAGCGAGTTGTTTCTTAGCTTCCCAAAGAGCTGGAAGCAAGATGCTTTGGGGACTATCTCTGTCTTTGGAAACAATTCAGCACTTTGTGCCTTGAAGCTCTAGGGCAATGTAGCACACCCACAGCAGAAGTTCTACTTCAGCCAGATCAGGCCTGCAAAGAAACTGCGTTTCACAGCCCTTTGTAAGGGATGTTCCCGGTAGGCTGTAAGAGCCCAATGCAGAGCGAGTTGTTTCTTAGCTTCCCAAAGAGCTGGAAGCAAGATGCTTTGGGGACTATCTCTGTCTTTGGAAACAATTCAGCACTTTGTGCCTTGAAGCTCTAGGGCAATGTAGCACACCCACAGCAGAAGTTCTACTTCAGCCAGATCAGGCCTGCAAAGAAACTGCGTTTCACAGCCCTTTGTAAGGGATGTTCCCGGTAGGCTGTAAGAGCCCAATGCAGAACGAGTTGTTTCTTAGCTTCCCAAAGAGCTGGAAGCAAGATGCTTTGGGGACTATCTCTGTCTTTGGAAACAATTCAGCACTTTGTGCTTGAAGCTCTAGGGCAATGTAGCACACCCACAGCAGAAGTTCTACTTCAGCCAGATCAGGCCTGCAAAGAAACTGCGTTTCACAGCCCTTTGTAAGGGATGTTCCGGTAGGCTGTAAGAGCCCAATGCAGAACGAGTTGTTTCTTAGCTTCCCAAAGAGCTGGAAGCAAGATGCTTTGGGGACTATCTCTGTCTTTGGAAACAATTCAGCACTTTGTGCCTTGAAGCTCTAGGGCAATGTAGCACACCCACAGCAGAAGTTCTACTTCAGCCAGATCAGGCCTGCAAAGAAACTGCGTTTCACAGCCCTTTGTAAGGGATGTTCCCGGTAGGCTGTAAGAGCCCAATGCAGAGCGAGTTGTTTCTTAGCTTCCCAAGAGCTGGAAGCAAGATGCTTTGGGGACTATCTCTGTCTTTGGAAACAATTCAGCACTTTGTGCCTTGAAGCTCTAGGGCAATGTAGCACACCCACAGCAGAAGTTCTACTTCAGCCAGATCAGGCCTGCAAAGAAACTGCGTTTCACAGCCCTTTGTAAGGGATGTTCCCGGTAGGCTGTAAGAGCCCAATGCAGAACGAGTTGTTTCTTAGCTCCCAAAGAGCTGGAAGCAAGATGCTTTGGGGACTATCTCTGTCTTTGGAAACAATTCAGCACTTTGTGCCTTGAAGCTCTAGGGCAATGTAGCACACCCACAGCAGAAGTTCTACTTCAGCCAGATCAGGCCTGCAAAGAAACTGCGTTTCACAGCCCTTTGTAAGGGATGTTCCCGGTAGGCTGTAAGAGCCCAATGCAGAACGAGTTGTTTCTTAGCTTCCCAAAGAGCTGGAAGCAAGATGCTTTGGGGACTATCTCTGTCTTTGGAAACAATTCAGCACTTTGTGCCTTGAAGCTCTAGGGCAATGTAGCACACCCACAGCAGAAGTTCTACTTCAGCCAGATCAGGCCTGCAAAGAAACTGCGTTTCACAGCCCTTTGTAAGGGATGTTCCCGGTAGGCTGTAAGAGCCCAATGCAGAGCGAGTTGTTTCTTAGCTTCCCAAAGAGCTGGAAGCAAGATGCTTTGGGGACTATCTCTGTCTTTGGAAACAATTCAGCACTTTGTGCCTTGAAGCTCTAGGGCAATGTAGCACACCCACAGCAGAAGTTCTACTTCAGCCAGATCAGGCCTGCAAAGAAACTGCGTTTCACAGCCCTTTGTAAGGGATGTTCCCGGTAGGCTGTAAGAGCCCAATGCAGAACGAGTTGTTTCTTAGCTTCCCAAAGAGCTGGAAGCAAGATGCTTTGGGGACTATCTCTGTCTTTGGAAACAATTCAGCACTTTGTGCCTTGAAGCTCTAGGGCAATGTAGCACACCCACAGCAGAAGTTCTACTTCAGCCAGATCAGGCCTGCAAAGAAACTGCGTTTCACAGCCCTTTGTAAGGGATGTTCCCGGTAGGCTGTAAGAGCCCAATGCAGAACGAGTTGTTTCTTAGCTTCCCAAAGAGCTGGAAGCAAGATGCTTTGGGGACTATCTCTGTCTTTGGAAACAATTCAGCACTTTGTGCCTTGAAGCTCTAGGGCAATGTAGCACACCCAGAGCAGAAGTTCTACTTCAGCCAGATCAGGCCTGCAAAGAAACTGCGTTTCACAGCCCTTTGTAAGGGATGTTCCCGGTAGGCTGTAAGAGCCCAATGCAGAACGAGTTGTTTCTTAGCTTCCCAAAGAGCTGGAAGCAAGATGCTTTGGGGACTATCTCTGTCTTTGGAAACAATTCAGCACTTTGTGCCTTGAAGCTCTAGGGCAATGTAGCACACCCACAGCAGAAGTTCTACTTCAGCCAGATCAGGCCTGCAAAGAAACTGCGTTTCACAGCCCTTTGTAAGGGATGTTCCCGGTAGGCTGTAAGAGCCCAATGCAGAACGAGTTGTTTCTTAGCTTCCCAAAGAGCTGGAAGCAAGATGCTTTGGGGACTATCTCTGTCTTTGGAAACAATTCAGCACTTTGTGCCTTGAAGCTCTAGGGCAATGTAGCACACCCACAGCAGAAGTTCTACTTCAGCCAGATCAGGCCTGCCAAGAAACTGCGTTTCACAGCCCTTTGTAAGGGATGTTCCCGGTAGGCTGTAAGAGCCCAATGCAGAGCGAGTTGTTTCTTAGCTTCCCAAAGAGCTGGAAGCAAGATGCTTTGGGGACTATCTCTGTCTTTGGAAACAATTCAGCACTTTGTGCCTTGAAGCTCTAGGGCAATGTAGCACACCCACAGCAGAAGTTCTACTTCAGCCAGATCAGGCCTGCAAAGAAACTGCGTTTCACAGCCCTTTGTAAGGGATGTTCCCGGTAGGCTGTAAGAGCCCAATGCAGAGCGAGTTGTTTCTTAGCTTCCCAAAGAGCTGGAAGCAAGATGCTTTGGGGACTATCTCTGTCTTTGGAAACAATTCAGCACTTTGTGCCTTGAAGCTCTAGGGCAATGTAGCACACCCACAGCAGAAGTTCTACTTCAGCCAGATCAGGCCTGCAAAGAAACTGCGTTTCACAGCCCTTTGTAAGGGATGTTCCCGGTAGGCTGTAAGAGCCCAATGCAGAGCGAGTTGTTTCTTAGCTTCCCAAAGAGCTGGAAGCAAGATGCTTTGGGGACTATCTCTGTCTTTGGAAACAATTCAGCACTTTGTGCCTTGAAGCTCTAGGGCAATGTAGCACACCCAGAGCAGAAGTTCTACTTCAGCCAGATCAGGCCTGCAAGAAACTGCGTTTCACAGCCCTTTGTAAGGGATGTTCCCGGTAGGCTGTAAGAGCCCAATGCAGAACGAGTTGTTTCTTAGCTTCCCAAAGAGCTGGAAGCAAGATGCTTTGGGGACTATCTCTGTCTTTGGAAACAATTCAGCACTTTGTGCCTTGAAGCTCTAGGGCAATGTAGCACACCCACAGCAGAAGTTCTACTTCAGCCAGATCAGGCCTGCAAAGAAACTGCGTTTCACAGCCCTTTGTAAGGGATGTTCCCGGTAGGCTGTAAGAGCCCAATGCAGAACGAGTTGTTTCTTAGCTTCCCAAAGAGCTGGAAGCAAGATGCTTTGGGGACTATCTCTGTCTTTGGAAACAATTCAGCACTTTGTGCCTTGAAGCTCTAGGGCAATGTAGCACACCCACAGCAGAAGTTCTACTTCAGCCAGATCAGGCCTGCAAAGAAACTGCGTTTCACAGCCCTTTGTAAGGGATGTTCCCGGTAGGCTGTAAGAGCCCAATGCAGAACGAGTTGTTTCTTAGCTTCCCAAAGAGCTGGAAGCAAGATGCTTTGGGGACTATCTCTGTCTTTGGAAACAATTCAGCACTTTGTGCCTTGAAGCTCTAGGGCAATGTAGCACACCCACAGCAGAAGTTCTACTTCAGCCAGATCAGGCCTGCAAAGAAACTGCGTTTCACAGCCCTTTGTAAGGGATGTTCCCGGTAGGCTGTAAGAGCCCAATGCAGAACGAGTTGTTTCTTAGCTTCCCAAAGAGCTGGAAGCAAGATGCTTTGGGGACTATCTCTGTCTTTGGAAACAATTCAGCACTTTGTGCCTTGAAGCTCTAGGGCAATGTAGCACACCCACAGCAGAAGTTCTACTTCAGCCAGATCAGGCCTGCCAAGAAACTGCGTTTCACAGCCCTTTGTAAGGGATGTTCCCGGTAGGCTGTAAGAGCCCAATGCAGAACGAGTTGTTTCTTAGCTTCCCAAAGAGCTGGAAGCAAGATGCTTTGGGGACTATCTCTGTCTTTGGAAACAATTCAGCAGCTTTGTGCCTTGAAGCTCTAGGCAATGTAGCACACCCACAGCAGAAGTTCTACTTCAGCCAGATCAGGCCTGCAAAGAAACTGCGTTTCACAGCCCTTTGTAAGGGATGTTCCCGGTAGGCTGTAAGAGCCCAATGCAGAACGAGTTGTTTCTTAGCTTCCCAAAGAGCTGGAAGCAAGATGCTTTGGGGACTATCTCTGTCTTTGGAAACAATTCAGCACTTTGTGCCTTGAAGCTCTAGGGCAATGTAGCACACCCACAGCAGAAGTTCTACTTCAGCCAGATCAGGCCTGCAAAGAAACTGCGTTTCACAGCCCTTTGTAAGGGATGTTCCCGGTAGGCTGTAAGAGCCCAATGCAGAGCGAGTTGTTTCTTAGCTTCCCAAAGAGCTGGAAGCAAGATGCTTTGGGGACTATCTCTGTCTTTGGAAACAATTCAGCACTTTGTGCCTTGAAGCTCTAGGGCAATGTAGCACACCCACAGCAGAAGTTCTACTTCAGCCAGATCAGGCCTGCAAAGAAACTGCGTTTCACAGCCCTTTGTAAGGGATGTTCCCGGTAGGCTGTAAGAGCCCAATGCAGAACGAGTTGTTTCTTAGCTTCCCAAAGAGCTGGAAGCAAGATGCTTTGGGGACTATCTCTGTCTTTGGAAACAATTCAGCACTTTGTGCCTTGAAGCTCTAGGGCAATGTAGCACACCCACAGCAGAAGTTCTACTTCAGCCAGATCAGGCCTGCAAAGAAACTGCGTTTCACAGCCCTTTGTAAGGGATGTTCCCGGTAGGCTGTAAGAGCCCAATGCAGAACGAGTTGTTTCTTAGCTTCCCAAAGAGCTGGAAGCAAGATGCTTTGGGGACTATCTCTGTCTTTGGAAACAATTCAGCACTTTGTGCCTTGAAGCTCTAGGGCAATGTAGCACACCCACAGCAGAAGTTCTACTTCAGCCAGATCAGGCCTGCAAAGAAACTGCGTTTCACAGCCCTTTGTAAGGGATGTTCCCGGTAGGCTGTAAGAGCCCAATGCAGAACGAGTTGTTTCTTAGCTTCCCAAAGAGCTGGAAGCAAGATGCTTTGGGGACTATCTCTGTCTTTGGAAACAATTCAGCACTTTGTGCCTTGAAGCTCTAGGGCAATGTAGCACACCCACAGCAGAAGTTCTACTTCAGCCAGATCAGGCCTGCAAAGAAACTGCGTTTCACAGCCCTTTGTAAGGGATGTTCCCGGTAGGCTGTAAGAGCCCAATGCAGAACGAGTTGTTTCTTAGCTTCCCAAAGAGCTGGAAGCAAGATGCTTTGGGGACTATCTCTGTCTTTGGAAACAATTCAGCACTTTGTGCCTTGAAGCTCTAGGGCAATGTAGCACACCCACAGCAGAAGTTCTACTTCAGCCAGATCAGGCCTGCAAAGAAACTGCGTTTCACAGCCCTTTGTAAGGGATGTTCCCGGTAGGCTGTAAGAGCCCAATGCAGAACGAGTTGTTTCTTAGCTTCCCAAAGAGCTGGAAGCAAGATGCTTTGGGGACTATCTCTGTCTTTGGAAACAATTCAGCACTTTGTGCCTTGAAGCTCTAGGGCAATGTAGCACACCCACAGCAGAAGTTCTACTTCAGCCAGATCAGGCCTGCAAAGAAACTGCGTTTCACAGCCCTTTGTAAGGGATGTTCCCGGTAGGCTGTAAGAGCCCAATGCAGAACGAGTTGTTTCTTAGCTTCCAAAGAGCTGGAAGCAAGATGCTTTGGGGACTATCTCTGTCTTTGGAAACAATTCAGCACTTTGTGCCTTGAAGCTCTAGGGCAATGTAGCACACCCACAGCAGAAGTTCTACTTCAGCCAGATCAGGCCTGCAAAGAAACTGCGTTTCACAGCCCTTTGTAAGGGATGTTCCCGGTAGGCTGTAAGAGCCCAATGCAGAACGAGTTGTTTCTTAGCTTCCCAAAGAGCTGGAAGCAAGATGCTTTGGGGACTATCTCTGTCTTTGGAAACAATTCAGCACTTTGTGCCTTGAAGCTCTAGGGCAATGTAGCACACCCACAGCAGAAGTTCTACTTCAGCCAGATCAGGCCTGCAAAGAAACTGCGTTTCACAGCCCTTTGTAAGGGATGTTCCCGGTAGGCTGTAAGAGCCCAATGCAGACGAGTTGTTTCTTAGCTTCCCAAAGAGCTGGAAGCAAGATGCTTTGGGGACTATCTCTGTCTTTGGAAACAATTCAGCACTTTGTGCCTTGAAGCTCTAGGGCAATGTAGCACACCCACAGCAGAAGTTCTACTTCAGCCAGATCAGGCCTGCAAAGAAACTGCGTTTCACAGCCCTTTGTAAGGGATGTTCCCGGTAGGCTGTAAGAGCCCAATGCAGAACGAGTTGTTTCTTAGCTTCCCAAAGAGCTGGAAGCAAGATGCTTTGGGGACTATCTCTGTCTTTGGAAACAATTCAGCACTTTGTGCCTTGAAGCTCTAGGGCAATGTAGCACACCCACAGCAGAAGTTCTACTTCAGCCAGATCAGGCCTGCAAAGAAACTGCGTTTCACAGCCCTTTGTAAGGGATGTTCCCGGTAGGCTGTAAGAGCCCAATGCAGAACGAGTTGTTTCTTAGCTTCCCAAAGAGCTGGAAGCAAGATGCTTTGGGGACTATCTCTGTCTTTGGAAACAATTCAGCACTTTGTGCCTTGAAGCTCTAGGGCAATGTAGCACACCCACAGCAGAAGTTCTACTTCAGCCAGATCAGGCCTGCAAAGAAACTGCGTTTCACAGCCCTTTGTAAGGGATGTTCCCGGTAGGCTGTAAGAGCCCAATGCAGAACGAGTTGTTTCTTAGCTTCCCAAAGAGCTGGAAGCAAGATGCTTTGGGGACTATCTCTGTCTTTGGAAACAATTCAGCACTTTGTGCCTTGAAGCTCTAGGGCAATGTAGCACACCCACAGCAGAAGTTCTACTTCAGCCAGATCAGGCCTGCAAAGAAACTGCGTTTCACAGCCCTTTGTAAGGGATGTTCCCGGTAGGCTGTAAGAGCCCAATGCAGAACGAGTTGTTTCTTAGCTTCCCAAAGAGCTGGAAGCAAGATGCTTTGGGGACTATCTCTGTCTTTGGAAACAATTCAGCACTTTGTGCCTTGAAGCTCTAGGGCAATGTAGCACACCCACAGCAGAAGTTCTACTTCAGCCAGATCAGGCCTGCCAAGAAACTGCGTTTCACAGCCCTTTGTAAGGGATGTTCCCGGTAGGCTGTAAGAGCCCAATGCAGAACGAGTTGTTTCTTAGCTTCCCAAAGAGCTGGAAGCAAGATGCTTTGGGGACTATCTCTGTCTTTGGAAACAATTCAGCACTTTGTGCCTTGAAGCTCTAGGGCAATGTAGCACACCCACAGCAGAAGTTCTACTTCAGCCAGATCAGGCCTGCAAAGAAACTGCGTTTCACAGCCCTTTGTAAGGGATGTTCCCGGTAGGCTGTAAGAGCCCAATGCAGAACGAGTTGTTTCTTAGCTTCCCAAAGAGCTGGAAGCAAGATGCTTTGGGGACTATCTCTGTCTTTGGAAACAATTCAGCACTTTGTGCCTTGAAGCTCTAGGGCAATGTAGCACACCCACAGCAGAAGTTCTACTTCAGCCAGATCAGGCCTGCAAAGAAACTGCGTTTCACAGCCCTTTGTAAGGGATGTTCCCGGTAGGCTGTAAGAGCCCAATGCAGAACGAGTTGTTTCTTAGCTTCCCAAAGAGCTGGAAGCAAGATGCTTTGGGGACTATCTCTGTCTTTGGAAACAATTCAGCACTTTGTGCCTTGAAGCTCTAGGGCAATGTAGCACACCCACAGCAGAAGTTCTACTTCAGCCAGATCAGGCCTGCAAAGAAACTGCGTTTCACAGCCCTTTGTAAGGGATGTTCCCGGTAGGCTGTAAGAGCCCAATGCAGAACGAGTTGTTTCTTAGCTTCCCAAAGAGCTGGAAGCAAGATGCTTTGGGGACTATCTCTGTCTTTGGAAACAATTCAGCACTTTGTGCCTTGAAGCTCTAGGGCAATGTAGCACACCCACAGCAGAAGTTCTACTTCAGCCAGATCAGGCCTGCAAAGAAACTGCGTTTCACAGCCCTTTGTAAGGGATGTTCCCGGTAGGCTGTAAGAGCCCAATGCAGAACGAGTTGTTTCTTAGCTTCCCAAAGAGCTGGAAGCAAGATGCTTTGGGGACTATCTCTGTCTTTGGAAACAATTCAGCACTTTGTGCCTTGAAGCTCTAGGGCAATGTAGCACACCCACAGCAGAAGTTCTACTTCAGCCAGATCAGGCCTGCAAAGAAACTGCGTTTCACAGCCCTTTGTAAGGGATGTTCCCGGTAGGCTGTAAGAGCCCAATGCAGAACGAGTTGTTTCTTAGCTTCCCAAAGAGCTGGAAGCAAGATGCTTTGGGGACTATCTCTGTCTTTGGAAACAATTCAGCACTTTGTGCCTTGAAGCTCTAGGGCAATGTAGCACACCCACAGCAGAAGTTCTACTTCAGCCAGATCAGGCCTGCAAAGAAACTGCGTTTCACAGCCCTTTGTAAGGGATGTTCCCGGTAGGCTGTAAGAGCCCAATGCAGAGCGAGTTGTTTCTTAGCTTCCCAAAGAGCTGGAAGCAAGATGCTTTGGGGACTATCTCTGTCTTTGGAAACAATTCAGCACTTTGTGCCTTGAAGCTCTAGGGCAATGTAGCACACCCACAGCAGAAGTTCTACTTCAGCCAGATCAGGCCTGCAAAGAAACTGCGTTTCACAGCCCTTTGTAAGGGATGTTCCCGGTAGGCTGTAAGAGCCCAATGCAGAACGAGTTGTTTCTTAGCTTCCCAAAGAGCTGGAAGCAAGATGCTTTGGGGACTATCTCTGTCTTTGGAAACAATTCAGCACTTTGTGCCTTGAAGCTCTAGGGCAATGTAGCACACCCACAGCAGAAGTTCTACTTCAGCCAGATCAGGCCTGCAAAGAAACTGCGTTTCACAGCCCTTTGTAAGGGATGTTCCCGGTAGGCTGTAAGAGCCCAATGCAGAACGAGTTGTTTCTTAGCTTCCCAAAGAGCTGGAAGCAAGATGCTTTGGGGACTATCTCTGTCTTTGGAAACAATTCAGCACTTTGTGCCTTGAAGCTCTAGGGCAATGTAGCACACCCACAGCAGAAGTTCTACTTCAGCCAGATCAGGCCTGCAAAGAAACTGCGTTTCACAGCCCTTTGTAAGGGATGTTCCCGGTAGGCTGTAAGAGCCCAATGCAGAACGAGTTGTTTCTTAGCTTCCCAAAGAGCTGGAAGCAAGATGCTTTGGGGACTATCTCTGTCTTTGGAAACAATTCAGCACTTTGTGCCTTGAAGCTCTAGGGCAATGTAGCACACCCACAGCAGAAGTTCTACTTCAGCCAGATCAGGCCTGCAAAGAAACTGCGTTTCACAGCCCTTTGTAAGGGATGTTCCCGGTAGGCTGTAAGAGCCCAATGCAGAACGAGTTGTTTCTTAGCTTCCCAAAGAGCTGGAAGCAAGATGCTTTGGGGACTATCTCTGTCTTTGGAAACAATTCAGCACTTTGTGCCTTGAAGCTCTAGGGCAATGTAGCACACCCACAGCAGAAGTTCTACTTCAGCCAGATCAGGCCTGCAAAGAAACTGCGTTTCACAGCCCTTTGTAAGGGATGTTCCCGGTAGGCTGTAAGAGCCCAATGCAGAACGAGTTGTTTCTTAGCTTCCCAAAGAGCTGGAAGCAAGATGCTTTGGGGACTATCTCTGTCTTTGGAAACAATTCAGCACTTTGTGCCTTGAAGCTCTAGGGCAATGTAGCACACCCACAGCAGAAGTTCTACTTCAGCCAGATCAGGCCTGCAAAGAAACTGCGTTTCACAGCCCTTTGTAAGGGATGTTCCCGGTAGGCTGTAAGAGCCCAATGCAGAACGAGTTGTTTCTTAGCTTCCCAAAGAGCTGGAAGCAAGATGCTTTGGGGACTATCTCTGTCTTTGGAAACAATTCAGCACTTTGTGCCTTGAAGCTCTAGGGCAATGTAGCACACCCACAGCAGAAGTTCTACTTCAGCCAGATCAGGCCTGCAAGAAACTGCGTTTCACAGCCCTTTGTAAGGGATGTTCCCGGTAGGCTGTAAGAGCCCAATGCAGAGCGAGTTGTTTCTTAGCTTCCCAAAGAGCTGGAAGCAAGATGCTTTGGGGACTATCTCTGTCTTTGGAAACAATTCAGCAGCTTTGTGCCTTGAAGCTCTAGAGCAATGTAGCACACCCACAGCAGAAGTTCTACTTCAGCCAGATCAGGCCTGCAAAGAAACTGCGTTTCACAGCCCTTTGTAAGGGATGTTCCCGGTAGGCTGTAAGAGCCCAATGCAGAGCGAGTTGTTTCTTAGCTTCCCAAAGAGCTGGAAGCAAGATGCTTTGGGGACTATCTCTGTCTTTGGAAACAATTCAGCACTTTGTGCCTTGAAGCTCTAGGGCAATGTAGCACACCCAGCAGCAGAAGTTCTACTTCAGCCAGATCAGGCCTGCAAAGAAACTGCGTTTCACAGCCCTTTGTAAGGGATGTTCCCGGTAGGCTGTAAGAGCCCAATGCAGAACGAGTTGTTTCTTAGCTTCCCAAAGAGCTGGAAGCAAGATGCTTTGGGGACTATCTCTGTCTTTGGAAACAATTCAGCACTTTGTGCCTTGAAGCTCTAGGGCAATGTAGCACACCCACAGCAGAAGTTCTACTTCAGCCAGATCAGGCCTGCAAAGAAACTGCGTTTCACAGCCCTTTGTAAGGGATGTTCCCGGTAGGCTGTAAGAGCCCAATGCAGAGCGAGTTGTTTCTTAGCTTCCCAAAGAGCTGGAAGCAAGATGCTTTGGGGACTATCTCTGTCTTTGGAAACAATTCAGCACTTTGTGCCTTGAAGCTCTAGGGCAATGTAGCACACCCACAGCAGAAGTTCTACTTCAGCCAGATCAGGCCTGCAAAGAAACTGCGTTTCACAGCCCTTTGTAAGGGATGTTCCCGGTAGGCTGTAAGAGCCCAATGCAGAACGAGTTGTTTCTTAGCTTCCCAAAGAGCTGGAAGCAAGATGCTTTGGGACTATCTCTGTCTTTGGAAACAATTCAGCACTTTGTGCCTTGAAGCTCTAGGGCAATGTAGCACACCCACAGCAGAAGTTCTACTTCAGCCAGATCAGGCCTGCAAAGAAACTGCGTTTCACAGCCCTTTGTAAGGGATGTTCCCGGTAGGCTGTAAGAGCCCAATGCAGAGCGAGTTGTTTCTTAGCTTCCCAAAGAGCTGGAAGCAAGATGCTTTGGGGACTATCTCTGTCTTTGGAAACAATTCAGCACTTTGTGCCTTGAAGCTCTAGGGCAATGTAGCACACCCACAGCAGAAGTTCTACTTCAGCCAGATCAGGCCTGCAAAGAAACTGCGTTTCACAGCCCTTTGTAAGGGATGTTCCCGGTAGGCTGTAAGAGCCCAATGCAGAACGAGTTGTTTCTTAGCTTCCCAAAGAGCTGGAAGCAAGATGCTTTGGGGACTATCTCTGTCTTTGGAAACAATTCAGCACTTTGTGCCTTGAAGCTCTAGGGCAATGTAGCACACCCACAGCAGAAGTTCTACTTCAGCCAGATCAGGCCTGCAAAGAAACTGCGTTTCACAGCCCTTTGTAAGGGATGTTCCCGGTAGGCTGTAAGAGCCCAATGCAGAACGAGTTGTTTCTTAGCTTCCCAAAGAGCTGGAAGCAAGATGCTTTGGGGACTATCTCTGTCTTTGGAAACAATTCAGCACTTTGTGCCTTGAAGCTCTAGGGCAATGTAGCACACCCACAGCAGAAGTTCTACTTCAGCCAGATCAGGCCTGCAAAGAAACTGCGTTTCACAGCCCTTTGTAAGGGATGTTCCCGGTAGGCTGTAAGAGCCCAATGCAGAACGAGTTGTTTCTTAGCTTCCCAAAGAGCTGGAAGCAAGATGCTTTGGGGACTATCTCTGTCTTTGGAAACAATTCAGCACTTTGTGCCTTGAAGCTCTAGGGCAATGTAGCACACCCACAGCAGAAGTTCTACTTCAGCCAGATCAGGCCTGCAAAGAAACTGCGTTTCACAGCCCTTTGTAAGGGATGTTCCCGGTAGGCTGTAAGAGCCCAATGCAGAACGAGTTGTTTCTTAGCTTCCCAAAGAGCTGGAAGCAAGATGCTTTGGGGACTATCTCTGTCTTTGGAAACAATTCAGCACTTTGTGCCTTGAAGCTCTAGGGCAATGTAGCACACCCACAGCAGAAGTTCTACTTCAGCCAGATCAGGCCTGCAAAGAAACTGCGTTTCACAGCCCTTTGTAAGGGATGTTCCCGGTAGGCTGTAAGAGCCCAATGCAGAGCGAGTTGTTTCTTAGCTTCCCAAAGAGCTGGAAGCAAGATGCTTTGGGGACTATCTCTGTCTTTGGAAACAATTCAGCACTTTGTGCCTTGAAGCTCTAGGGCAATGTAGCACACCCACAGCAGAAGTTCTACTTCAGCCAGATCAGGCCTGCAAAGAAACTGCGTTTCACAGCCCTTTGTAAGGGATGTTCCCGGTAGGCTGTAAGAGCCCAATGCAGAACGAGTTGTTTCTTAGCTTCCCAAAGAGCTGGAAGCAAGATGCTTTGGGGACTATCTCTGTCTTTGGAAACAATTCAGCACTTTGTGCCTTGAAGCTCTAGGGCAATGTAGCACACCCACAGCAGAAGTTCTACTTCAGCCAGATCAGGCCTGCAAAGAAACTGCGTTTCACAGCCCTTTGTAAGGGATGTTCCCGGTAGGCTGTAAGAGCCCAATGCAGAACGAGTTGTTTCTTAGCTTCCCAAAGAGCTGGAAGCAAGATGCTTTGGGGACTATCTCTGTCTTTGGAAACAATTCAGCACTTTGTGCCTTGAAGCTCTAGGGCAATGTAGCACACCCACAGCAGAAGTTCTACTTCAGCCAGATCAGGCCTGCCAAAGAAACTGCGTTTCACAGCCCTTTGTAAGGGATGTTCCCGGTAGGCTGTAAGAGCCCAATGCAGAAGCGAGTTGTTTCTTAGCTTCCCAAAGAGCTGGAAGCAAGATGCTTTGGGGACTATCTCTGTCTTTGGAAACAATTCAGCACTTTGTGCCTTGAAGCTCTAGGGCAATGTAGCACACCCACGAGCAGAAGTTCTACTTCAGCCAGATCAGGCCTGCAAAGAAACTGCGTTTCACAGCCCTTTGTAAGGGATGTTCCCGGTAGGCTGTAAGAGCCCAATGCAGAGCGAGTTGTTTCTTAGCTTCCCAAAGAGCTGGAAGCAAGATGCTTTGGGGACTATCTCTGTCTTTGGAAACAATTCAGCACTTTGTGCCTTGAAGCTCTAGGGCAATGTAGCACACCCACAGCAGAAGTTCTACTTCAGCCAGATCAGGCCTGCAAAGAAACTGCGTTTCACAGCCCTTTGTAAGGGATGTTCCCGGTAGGCTGTAAGAGCCCAATGCAGAGCGAGTTGTTTCTTAGCTTCCCAAAGAGCTGGAAGCAAGATGCTTTGGGGACTATCTCTGTCTTTGGAAACAATTCAGCACTTTGTGCCTTGAAGCTCTAGGGCAATGTAGCACACCCACAGCAGAAGTTCTACTTCAGCCAGATCAGGCCTGCAAAGAAACTGCGTTTCACAGCCCTTTGTAAGGGATGTTCCCGGTAGGCTGTAAGAGCCCAATGCAGAGCGAGTTGTTTCTTAGCTTCCCAAAGAGCTGGAAGCAAGATGCTTTGGGGACTATCTCTGTCTTTGGAAACAATTCAGCACTTTGTGCCTTGAAGCTCTAGGGCAATGTAGCACACCCACAGCAGAAGTTCTACTTCAGCCAGATCAGGCCTGCAAAGAAACTGCGTTTCACAGCCCTTTGTAAGGGATGTTCCCGGTAGGCTGTAAGAGCCCAATGCAGAACGAGTTGTTTCTTAGCTTCCCAAAGAGCTGGAAGCAAGATGCTTTGGGGACTATCTCTGTCTTTGGAAACAATTCAGCACTTTGTGCCTTGAAGCTCTAGGGCAATGTAGCACACCCACAGCAGAAGTTCTACTTCAGCCAGATCAGGCCTGCAAGAAACTGCGTTTCACAGCCCTTTGTAAGGGATGTTCCCGGTAGGCTGTAAGAGCCCAATGCAGAGCGAGTTGTTTCTTAGCTTCCCAAAGAGCTGGAAGCAAGATGCTTTGGGGACTATCTCTGTCTTTGGAAACAATTCAGCAGCTTTGTGCCTTGAAGCTCTAGGGCAATGTAGCACACCCACAGCAGAAGTTCTACTTCAGCCAGATCAGGCCTGCAAAGAAACTGCGTTTCACAGCCCTTTGTAAGGGATGTTCCCGGTAGGCTGTAAGAGCCCAATGCAGAGCGAGTTGTTTCTTAGCTTCCCAAAGAGCTGGAAGCAAGATGCTTTGGGGACTATCTCTGTCTTTGGAAACAATTCAGCACTTTGTGCCTTGAAGCTCTAGGGCAATGTAGCACACCCACAGCAGAAGTTCTACTTCAGCCAGATCAGGCCTGCAAAGAAACTGCGTTTCACAGCCCTTTGTAAGGGATGTTCCCGGTAGGCTGTAAGAGCCCAATGCAGAGCGAGTTGTTTCTTAGCTTCCCAAAGAGCTGGAAGCAAGATGCTTTGGGGACTATCTCTGTCTTTGGAAACAATTCAGCACTTTGTGCCTTGAAGCTCTAGGGCAATGTAGCACACCCACAGCAGAAGTTCTACTTCAGCCAGATCAGGCCTGCAAAGAAACTGCGTTTCACAGCCCTTTGTAAGGGATGTTCCCGGTAGGCTGTAAGAGCCAATGCAGAGCGAGTTGTTTCTTAGCTTCCCAAAGAGCTGGAAGCAAGATGCTTTGGGGACTATCTCTGTCTTTGGAAACAATTCAGCACTTTGTGCCTTGAAGCTCTAGGGCAATGTAGCACACCCACAGCAGAAGTTCTACTTCAGCCAGATCAGGCCTGCAAAGAAACTGCGTTTCACAGCCCTTTGTAAGGGATGTTCCCGGTAGGCTGTAAGAGCCCAATGCAGAGCGAGTTGTTTCTTAGCTTCCCAAAGAGCTGGAAGCAAGATGCTTTGGGGACTATCTCTGTCTTTGGAAACAATTCAGCACTTTGTGCCTTGAAGCTCTAGGGCAATGTAGCACACCCACAGCAGAAGTTCTACTTCAGCCAGATCAGGCCTGCAAAGAAACTGCGTTTCACAGCCCTTTGTAAGGGATGTTCCCGGTAGGCTGTAAGAGCCCAATGCAGAACGAGTTGTTTCTTAGCTTCCCAAAGAGCTGGAAGCAAGATGCTTTGGGGACTATCTCTGTCTTTGGAAACAATTCAGCACTTTGTGCCTTGAAGCTCTAGGGCAATGTAGCACACCCACAGCAGAAGTTCTACTTCAGCCAGATCAGGCCTGCAAAGAAACTGCGTTTCACAGCCCTTTGTAAGGGATGTTCCCGGTAGGCTGTAAGAGCCCAATGCAGAGCGAGTTGTTTCTTAGCTTCCCAAAGAGCTGGAAGCAAGATGCTTTGGGGACTATCTCTGTCTTTGGAAACAATTCAGCACTTTGTGCCTTGAAGCTCTAGGGCAATGTAGCACACCCACAGCAGAAGTTCTACTTCAGCCAGATCAGGCCTGCAAAGAAACTGCGTTTCACAGCCCTTTGTAAGGGATGTTCCCGGTAGGCTGTAAGAGCCCAATGCAGAAGCGAGTTGTTTCTTAGCTTCCCAAAGAGCTGGAAGCAAGATGCTTTGGGGACTATCTCTGTCTTTGGAAACAATTCAGCACTTTGTGCCTTGAAGCTCTAGGGCAATGTAGCACACCCACAGCAGAAGTTCTACTTCAGCCAGATCAGGCCTGCAAAGAAACTGCGTTTCACAGCCCTTTGTAAGGGATGTTCCCGGTAGGCTGTAAGAGCCCAATGCAGAACGAGTTGTTTCTTAGCTTCCCAAAGAGCTGGAAGCAAGATGCTTTGGGGACTATCTCTGTCTTTGGAAACAATTCAGCACTTTGTGCCTTGAAGCTCTAGGGCAATGTAGCACACCCACAGCAGAAGTTCTACTTCAGCCAGATCAGGCCTGCAAAGAAACTGCGTTTCACAGCCCTTTGTAAGGGATGTTCCCGGTAGGCTGTAAGAGCCCAATGCAGAACGAGTTGTTTCTTAGCTTCCAAAGAGCTGGAAGCAAGATGCTTTGGGGACTATCTCTGTCTTTGGAAACAATTCAGCACTTTGTGCCTTGAAGCTCTAGGGCAATGTAGCACACCCCACAGCAGAAGTTCTACTTCAGCCAGATCAGGCCTGCAAAGAAACTGCGTTTCACAGCCCTTTGTAAGGATGTTCCTGGTAGGCTGTAAGAGCCCAATGCAGAGCGAGTTGTTTCTTAGCTTCCCAAAGAGCTGGAAGCAAGATGCTTTGGGGACTATCTCTGTCTTTGGAAACAATTCAGCACTTTGTGCCCTTGAAGCTCTAGGGCAATGTAGCACACCCACAGCAGAAGTTCTACTTCAGCCAGATCAGGCTGCAAAGAAACTGCGTATCACAGCCCTTTGTAAGGGATGTTCCCGGTAGGCTGTAAGAGCCCAATGCAGAACGAGTTGTTTCTTAGCTTCCAAAGAGCTGGAAGCAAGATGCTTTGGGGACTATCTCTGTCTTTGGAAACAATTCAGCACTTTGTGCCTTGAAGCTCTAGGGCAATGTAGCACACCCACAGCTGAAGTTCTACTTCAGCCAGATCAGGCCTGCAAAGAAACTGCGTTTCACAGCCCTTTGTAAGGGATGTTCCCGGTAGGCTGTAAGAGCCCAATTGCAGAACGAGTTGTTTCTTAGCTTCCCAAAGAGCTGGAAGCAAGATGCTTTGGGGACAATCTCTGTCTTTGGAACAATTCAGCACTTTGTGCCTTGAAGCTCTAGGGCAATGTAGCACACCCACAGCAGAAGTTCTACTTCCAGCCAGATCAGGCCTGCCAAGAAACTGCGTTCAACAGGACTTGTAAGAGATGTTCCCCATAGGCCTGTAAGAACACTGTGCAGAGCGAGTTGTTTCATAGCTTCACATAGAGCTGGAAGCAAGATTCTTTGGGGCCTATCTCTGTCTTTGGAAACAATTCAGCAGTTTGTGCCTTGAAGCTCTAGAGCAATGTAGCACACCAGAGCAGAAGTTCTACTTCAGCCAGATCAGGCCTGCAAGAAACTGCGTTTCACGCACCTTTGTAAGGGATGTTCCCGGTAGGCTGTAAGAGCCCAATGCAGAGCGAGTTGTTTCTTAGCTTCCAAAGAGCTGGAAGCAGATGCTTTGGGGACTATCTCTGTCTTTGGAAACAATTCAGCACTTTGTGCCTTGAAGCTCTAGGGCAATGTAGCACACCCACAGCAGAAGTTCTACTTCAGCCAGATCAGGCCTGCAAAGAAACTGCGTTTTCACAGCCCTTTGTAAGGGATGTTCCCGGTAGGCTGTAAGAGCCCAATGCAGAGCGAGTTGTTTCTTAGCTTCCCAAAGAGCTGGAAGCAAGATGCTTTGGGGACTATCTCTGTCTTTGGAAACAATTCAGCACTTTGTGCCTTGAAGCTCTAGGGCAAAGTAGCACATCCAGAGCAGAAGTTTCTACTTCAGCCAATCAGGCCTGCAAAGAAACTGCGTTTCACAGCCCTTTGTAAGGGATGTTCCCGGTAGGGCTGGTAAGAGCCCAATGCAGAGCGAGTTGTTTCTTAGCTTCCCAAAGAGCTGGAAGCAAGATGCTTTGGGGACTATCTCCTGTCTTTGGAAACAATTCAGCACTTTGTGCCTTGAAGCTCTAGGGCAATGTAGCACACCCACAGCAGAAGTTCTACTTCAGCCAGATCAGGCCTGCAAAGAACTGCGTTTCACAGCCCTTTGTAAGGGATGTTCCGGTAGGCTGTAAGAGCCCAATGCAGAACGAGTTGTTTCTTAGCTTCCCAAAGAGCTGGAAGCAAGATGCTTTGGGGACTATCTCTGTCTTTGGAAACAATTCAGCACTTTGTGCCTTGAAGCTCTAGGGCAATGTAGCACACCCACAGCAGAAGTTCTACTTCAGCCAGATCAGGCCTGCAAAGAAACTGCATTTCACAGCCCTTTTTAAGGGATGTTCCCGGTAGGCTGTAAGAGCCCAATGCAGAACGAGTTGTTTCTTAGCTTTCCCAAAGAGCTGGAAGCAAGATGCTTGGGGACTATCTCTGTCTTTGGAAACAATTCAGCACTTTGTGCCTTGAAGCTCTAGGGCAATGTAGCACACCCACAGCAGAAGTTCTACTTCAGCCAGATCAGGCCGGCAAAGGAAACTGCGTTTCACAGCCCTTTGTAAGGGATGGTTCCCGGTAGGCTGTAAGAG